>NW_028113990.1:0-164727 GCF_964289735.1 Phaethon aethereus | reverse complement strand
CGGCCTGTATGACCGGAACGCCCGCCTAGCCGTCCTGGAGGTATGTCTCCAGGACATGGGAGGCCTTCCAGGACTGGAGGGGACTCTATAGCTGCTGGAACACCGTCTCGATGGCCGGAATGCCACTGTGGCCATCCTGGATGTATATCTCCATGATGCGGGAGGACTTCGGGGATAGCGGGCGACTAACTAACCGTGGGAAAACGGCCCTTAATGACGGGAATGCCCCTCTAGCCCTGCCAGAGGTATGCCTCCAGGATCCGGGAGGACGTCTGGGATCACATGTGACTCTCTAGCGGTGCGAAAGCTGCCTCTATGGTCCAGAACGCCACTCTAGCCGTCCTGGATGTATGTCTCCATGATCGAGGTGGATTTCTGGGATGGGACGTGACCAGCTAGTTGCCGGGCAACCCGCTCTATGACCACAATGCCACTCAAGCCATTCAGCAGGTATGTCTCCGTGATGCAGGAGGATTTCTGGGATCGGAGACGACTCTCTAGCCATGGCAATACCCTCCCTGTATGCCGGAATGGCACTCTAACCCTCCTGGATGGATGTCTTTGTGATGTGGGAGGTCTTGCGTGTTTGGAACGGGGTCTCTAGGTGCTTTGATACCATCTCTACTGCTGGAATGGCACGCTGGCTGTCTGGGAGGTCTGTGTGTATGATCTGCTTGGACTTCTGGGATGGGAGATGGGAGGGGACTCTCTGGCTGTGGGAACACTGTTTTCAATGATAGGAAGGCCTGTCTGGCCATCCCAGACGTATGTTTCTCTGATCTGGGAGGATTTCCGGGATCGCAGTGGAGTCTCCATCTGCCGCAACAGCATCTCTCTGATGAGAATGCCAGTCTATCCATGCCGGAGGTATATCTCCATGATCGGGAGGCTGTCTGAGAGCAGAGCGGAGTCTCCAGGCGCTGCAACACCATCTCTATGACTGGAATGCCACTCTAGCCCTGTGCGAGGTATGTCTCTCTAATCCCAGAGGACTTGCGGGAGCGGAAGGGACTCTGTAGGTGCCAGAACACCATTTCCACGAGCGGAATGCCACCCGAGCCGTCCCGGATGCAGCTTCTCTGTGATGCGGGAGACACTCCAGCCTTCCATCCCTTTTCAGGCTCCGCTTATTTCTGTCCTTAGTTGCCCTCCAGTCTCTCACTGATTTTCAGCCTCCACGTTTCTCTAGCCTCTCCTTCCCCTCTGGCCTCGCACATCTTTCTGGCCTACGACACGCCATCAACCTCCACTTTTTCCTGGCCTCTACCTCCCCTCCAGCCTCCCACCCCTTTGTGGCCTCCCACCCCTTTTCGGCCTCCACTTTTTCCTGGCCTCTACCTCCCCTCCGGCCTCCCACCCCTTTGCGGCCTCCCACCCCTTTTCGGCCTCCACTTTATCCTGGCCTCTACCTCCCCTCCAGCCTCCCACCCCTTTGTGGCCTCCCACCCCTTTTCGGCCTCCACTTTTTCCTGGCCTCTACCTCCCCTCCGGCCTCCCACCCCTTTTCGGCCTCCACTTTTTCCTGGCCTCTACCTCCCCTCCGGCCTCCCACCCCTTTGCGGCCTCCCACTCCTTTTCGGCCTCCACTTTTTCCTGGCCTCTACCTCCCCTCCAGCCTCCCACCCCTTTGCGGCCTCCCACCCCTTTTCGGCCTCTTTTGACTCTGTAGTCACCGCAACAACAGTCTCTTTGTCCAGGACACACCTGTAGCCATCAGGATTTGTCTCCATGGTCAAGGAGCACGTCTGGGATAGGACGGGACTCTCTCACTGATGGAACACCGTTTCTACGATTGGGTTGCCACTCTAGCCATTCCCCAGGTACATCCCCGTGATCCGGCAGAACTTTGGGAATGGAGGTGACTCTCTAACCGCGGGAGTACCATGTGTATGAGCGGAACGCCACTCTAGCTGTCCCAGAAATATGTCTCAAAGATCCGGGAGGAGCTCTGGGATCAGCAGGGACTCTCTAGCCAAGGGAAAACAGTCTCTCTGACCGTAACGCCACTCTGGCTGTGCCGGAGGTATGTGTCTATGATGCCTGATGACTTCTGGGATCCGAGGGGATTCTCTACCCACCAGAACAGCGTCTCTGTGACCTGACCGCCACTCTCGATGTTTTGCAGGCGTGCCTCCACGATGTGGCAGGAATCCTGGCATCGTAGGTGACTCTCTGGCTCCCCGAAGGAAGTCCCTATGAGAGGAATGCCATTCTAGCCGTCCTGGAGGTATCTGTCTCTGATCCAGGAGGACTTCCTGGGTTGGAGGGGCCTCGCTAAGCACCGGAAGACTGTCTCTATGACAGGAATGGCACTCTAGCTGCCTGGGAGGTTATGCCTCTATGATGCGGGAGGAAAGCTCTCTTTGGAGCGGGGTCTCTATCTCCCCGAACACGGCCTGTATGACCGGAACGCCCGCCTAGCCGTCCTGGAGGTATGTCTCCAGGACATGGGAGGCCTTCCAGGACTGGAGGGGACTCTATAGCTGCTGGAACACCGTCTCGATGGCCGGAATGCCACTGTGGCCATCCTGGATGTATATCTCCATGATGCGGGAGGACTTCGGGGATAGCGGGCGACTAACTAACCGTGGGAAAACGGCCCTTAATGACGGGAATGCCCCTCTAGCCCTGCCAGAGGTATGCCTCCAGGATCCGGGAGGACGTCTGGGATCACATGTGACTCTCTAGCGGTGCGAAAGCTGCCTCTATGGTCCAGAACGCCACTCTAGCCGTCCTGGATGTATGTCTCCATGATCGAGGTGGATTTCTGGGATGGGACGTGACCAGCTAGTTGCCGGGCAACCCGCTCTATGACCACAATGCCACTCAAGCCATTCAGCAGGTATGTCTCCGTGATGCAGGAGGATTTCTGGGATCGGAGACGACTCTCTAGCCATGGCAATACCCTCCCTGTATGCCGGAATGGCACTCTAACCCTCCTGGATGGATGTCTTTGTGATGTGGGAGGTCTTGCGTGTTTGGAACGGGGTCTCTAGGTGCTTTGATACCATCTCTACTGCTGGAATGGCACGCTGGCTGTCTGGGAGGTCTGTGTGTATGATCTGCTTGGACTTCTGGGATGGGAGATGGGAGGGGACTCTCTGGCTGTGGGAACACTGTTTTCAATGATAGGAAGGCCTGTCTGGCCATCCCAGACGTATGTTTCTCTGATCTGGGAGGATTTCCGGGATCGCAGTGGAGTCTCCATCTGCCGCAACAGCATCTCTCTGATGAGAATGCCAGTCTATCCATGCCGGAGGTATATGTCCATGATCGGGAGGCTGTCTGAGAGCAGAGCGGAGTCTCCAGGCGCTGCAACACCATCTCTATGACTGGAATGCCACTCTAGCCCTGTGCGAGGTATGTCTCTCTAATCCCAGAGGACTTGCGGGAGCGGAAGGGACTCTGTAGGTGCCAGAACACCATTTCCACGAGCGGAATGCCACCCGAGCCGTCCCGGATGCAGCTTCTCTGTGATGCGGGAGACACTCCAGCCTTCCATCCCTTTTCAGGCTCCGCTTATTTCTGTCCTTAGTTGCCCTCCAGTCTCTCACTGATTTTCAGCCTCCACGTTTCTCTAGCCTCTCCTTCCCCTCTGGCCTCGCACATCTTTCTGGCCTACGACACGCCATCAACCTCCACTTTTTCCTGGCCTCTAGCTGCCCTCCAGCCTCCCACCCCTTTTCGGCCTCCACTTTTTCCTGGCCTCTACCTCCCCTCCAGCCTCCCACCCCTTTGTGGCCTCCCACCCCTTTTCGGCCTCCACTTTTTCCTGGCCTCTACCTCCCCTCCGGCCTCCCACCCCTTTGCGGCCTCCCACCCCTTTTCGGCCTCCACTTTTTCCTGGCCTCTACCTCCCCTCCAGCCTCCCACCCCTTTGTGGCCTCCCACCCCTTTTCGGCCTCCACTTTTTCCTGGCCTCTACCTCCCCTCCGGCCTCCCACCCCTTTTCGGCCTCCACTTTTTCCTGGCCTCTACCTCCCCTCTGGCCTCCCACCCCTTTGCGGCCTCCCACCCCTTTTCGGCCTCTTTTGACTCTGTAGTCACCGCAACAACAGTCTCTTTGTCCAGGACACACCTGTAGCCATCAGGATTTGTCTCCATGATCAAGGAGCACGTCTGGGATAGGACGGGACTCTCTCACTGATGGAACACCGTTTCTACGATTGGGTTGCCACTCTAGCCATTCCCCAGGTACATCCCCGTGATCCGGCAGAACTTTGGGAATGGAGGTGACTCTCTAACCGCGGGAGTACCATGTGTATGAGCGGAACGCCACTCTAGCTGTCCCAGAAATATGTCTCAAAGATCCGGGAGGAGCTCTGGGATCAGAGGGGACTCTCTAGCCAAGGGAAAACAGTCTCTCTGACCGTAACGCCACTCTGGCTGTGCCGGAGGTATGTGTCTATGATGCCTGATGACTTCTGGGATCCGAGGGGATTCTCTACCCACCAGAACAGCGTCTCTGTGACCTGACCGCCACTCTCGATGTTTTGCAGGCGTGCCTCCACGATGTGGCAGGAATCCTGGCATCGTAGGTGACTCTCTGGCTCCCCGAAGGAAGTCCCTATGAGAGGAATGCCATTCTAGCCGTCCTGGAGGTATCTGTCTCTGATCCAGGAGGACTTCCTGGGTTGGAGGGGCCTCGCTAAGCACCGGAAGACTGTCTCTATGACAGGAATGGCACTCTAGCTGCCTGGGAGGTTATGCCTCTATGATGCGGGAGGAAAGCTCTCTTTGGAGCGGGGTCTCTATCTCCCCGAACACGGCCTGTATGACCAGAACGCCCGCCTAGCCGTCCTGGAGGTATGTCTCCAGGACATGGGAGGCCTTCCAGGACTGGAGGGGACTCTATAGCTGCTGGAACACCGTCTCGATGGCCGGAATGCCACTGTGGCCATCCTGGATGTATATCTCCATGATGCGGGAGGACTTCGGGGATAGCGGGCGACTAACTAACCGTGGGAAAACGGCCCTTAATGACGGGAATGCCCCTCTAGCCCTGCCAGAGGTATGCCTCCAGGATCCGGGAGGACGTCTGGGATCACATGTGACTCTCTAGCGGTGCGAAAGCTGCCTCTATGGTCCAGAACGCCACTCTAGCCGTCCTGGATGTATGTCTCCATGATCGAGGTGGATTTCTGGGATGGGACGTGACCAGCTAGTTGCCGGGCAACCCGCTCTATGACCACAATGCCACTCAAGCCATTCAGCAGGTATGTCTCCGTGATGCAGGAGGATTTCTGGGATCGGAGACGACTCTCTAGCCATGGCAATACCCTCCCTGTATGCCGGAATGGCACTCTAACCCTCCTGGATGGATGTCTTTGTGATGTGGGAGGTCTTGCGTGTTTGGAACGGGGTCTCTAGGTGCTTTGATACCATCTCTACTGCTGGAATGGCACGCTGGCTGTCTGGGAGGTCTGTGTGTATGATCTGCTTGGACTTCTGGGATGGGAGATGGGAGGGGACTCTCTGGCTGTGGGAACACTGTTTTCAATGATAGGAAGGCCTGTCTGGCCATCCCAGACGTATGTTTCTCTGATCTGGGAGGATTTCCGGGATCGCAGTGGAGTCTCCATCTGCCGCAACAGCATCTCTCTGATGAGAATGCCAGTCTATCCATGCCGGAGGTATATGTCCATGATCGGGAGGCTGTCTGAGAGCAGAGCGGAGTCTCCAGGCGCTGCAACACCATCTCTATGACTGGAATGCCACTCTAGCCCTGTGCGAGGTATGTCTCTCTAATCCCAGAGGACTTGCGGGAGCGGAAGGGACTCTGTAGGTGCCAGAACACCATTTCCACGAGCGGAATGCCACGCGAGCCGTCCCGGATGCAGCTTCTCTGTGATGCGGGAGACACTCCAGCCTTCCATCCCTTTTCAGGCTCCGCTTATTTCTGTCCTTAGTTGCCCTCCAGTCTCTCACTGATTTTCAGCCTCCACGTTTCTCTAGCCTCTCCTTCCCCTCTGGCCTCGCACATCTTTCTGGCCTACGACACGCCATCAACCTCCACTTTTTCCTGGCCTCTAGCTGCCCTCCAGCCTCCCACCCCTTTTCGGCCTCCACTTTTTCCTGGCCTCTACCTCCCCTCCAGCCTCCCACCCCTTTGTGGCCTCCCACCCCTTTTCGGCCTCCACTTTTTCCTGGCCTCTACCTCCCCTCCGGCCTCCCACCCCTTTGCGGCCTCCCACCCCTTTTCGGCCTCCACTTTTTCCTGGCCTCTACCTCCCCTCCAGCCTCCCACCCCTTTGTGGCCTCCCACCCCTTTTCGGCCTCCACTTTTTCCTGGCCTCTACCTCCCCTCCGGCCTCCCACCCCTTTTCGGCCTCCACTTTTTCCTGGCCTCTACCTCCCCTCTGGCCTCCCACCCCTTTGCGGCCTCCCACCCCTTTTCGGCCTCTTTTGACTCTGTAGTCACCGCAACAACAGTCTCTTTGTCCAGGACACACCTGTAGCCATCAGGATTTGTCTCCATGATCAAGGAGCACGTCTGGGATAGGACGGGACTCTCTCACTGATGGAACACCGTTTCTACGATTGGGTTGCCACTCTAGCCATTCCCCAGGTACATCCCCGTGATCCGGCAGAACTTTGGGAATGGAGGTGACTCTCTAACCGCGGGAGTACCATGTGTATGAGCGGAACGCCACTCTAGCTGTCCCAGAAATATGTCTCAAAGATCCGGGAGGAGCTCTGGGATCAGAGGGGACTCTCTAGCCAAGGGAAAACAGTCTCTCTGACCGTAACGCCACTCTGGCTGTGCCGGAGGTATGTGTCTATGATGCCTGATGACTTCTGGGATCCGAGGGGATTCTCTACCCACCAGAACAGCGTCTCTGTGACCTGACCGCCACTCTCGATGTTTTGCAGGCGTGCCTCCACGATGTGGCAGGAATCCTGGCATCGTAGGTGACTCTCTGGCTCCCCGAAGGAAGTCCCTATGAGAGGAATGCCATTCTAGCCGTCCTGGAGGTATCTGTCTCTGATCCAGGAGGACTTCCTGGGTTGGAGGGGCCTCGCTAAGCACCGGAAGACTGTCTCTATGACAGGAATGGCACTCTAGCTGCCTGGGAGGTTATGCCTCTATGATGCGGGAGGAAAGCTCTCTTTGGAGCGGGGTCTCTATCTCCCCGAACACGGCCTGTATGACCAGAACGCCCGCCTAGCCGTCCTGGAGGTATGTCTCCAGGACATGGGAGGCCTTCCAGGACTGGAGGGGACTCTATAGCTGCTGGAACACCGTCTCGATGGCCGGAATGCCACTGTGGCCATCCTGGATGTATATCTCCATGATGCGGGAGGACTTCGGGGATAGCGGGCGACTAACTAACCGTGGGAAAACGGCCCTTAATGACGGGAGTGCCCCTCTAGCCCTGCCAGAGGTATGCCTCCAGGATCCGGGAGGACGTCTGGGATCACATGTGACTCTCTAGCGGTGCGAAAGCTGCCTCTATGGTCCAGAACGCCACTCTAGCCGTCCTGGATGTATGTCTCCATGATCGAGGTGGATTTCTGGGATGGGACGTGACCAGCTAGTTGCCGGGCAACCCGCTCTATGACCACAATGCCACTCAAGCCATTCAGCAGGTATGTCTCCGTGATGCAGGAGGATTTCTGGGATCGGAGACGACTCTCTAGCCATGGCAATACCCTCCCTGTATGCCGGAATGGCACTCTAACCCTCCTGGATGGATGTCTTTGTGATGTGGGAGGTCTTGCGTGTTTGGAACGGGGTCTCTAGGTGCTTTGATACCATCTCTACTGCTGGAATGGCACGCTGGCTGTCTGGGAGGTCTGTGTGTATGATCTGCTTGGACTTCTGGGATGGGAGATGGGAGGGGACTCTCTGGCTGTGGGAACACTGTTTTCAATGATAGGAAGGCCTGTCTGGCCATCCCAGACGTATGTTTCTCTGATCTGGGAGGATTTCCGGGATCGCAGTGGAGTCTCCATCTGCCGCAACAGCATCTCTCTGATGAGAATGCCAGTCTATCCATGCCGGAGGTATATCTCCGTGATCGGGAGGCCGTCTGAGAGCAGAGCGGAGTCTCCAGGCGCTGCAACACCATCTCTATGACTGGAATGCCACTCTAGCCCCGTGCGAGGTATGTCTCTCTAATCCCAGAGGACTTGCGGGAGCGGAAGGGACTCTGTAGGTGCCAGAACACCATTTCCACGAGCGGAATGCCACCCGAGCCGTCCCGGATGCAGCTTCTCTATGATGCGGGAGACACTCCAGCCTTCCATCCCTTTTCAGGCTCCGCTTATTTCTGTCCTTAGTTGCCCTCCATTCTCTCACTGATTTTCAGCCTCCACGTTTCTCTAGCCTCTCCTTCCCCTCTGGCCTCGCACATCTTTCTGGCCTACGACAGGCGATCAACCTCCACTTCTTTCTGGCCTCTAGCTGCCCTCCAGCCTCCCACCCCTTTTCGGCCTCCACTTTTTCCTGGCCTCTACCTCCCCTCCAGCCTCCCACCCCTTTGTGGCCTCCCACCCCTTTTCGGCCTCCACTTTTTCCTGGCCTCTACCTCCCCTCCGGCCTCCCACCCCTTTTCGGCCTCCACTTTTTCCTGGCCTCTACCTCCCCTCCGGCCTCCCACCCCTTTGCGGCCTCCCACCCCTTTTCGGCCTCCACTTTATCCTGGCCTCTACTTCCCCTACGGCCTCCCACCCCTTTGCGGCCTCCTACCCCTTTTCGGCCTCTTTTGACTCTGTAGTCACCGCAACAACAGTCTCTTTGTCCAGGACACACCTGTAGCCATCAGGATTTGTCTCCATGATCAAGGAGCACGTCTGGGATAGGATGGGACTCTCTCACTGATGGAACACCGTTTCTACGATTGGGTTGCCACTCTAGCCATTCCCCAGGTACATCCCCGTGATCCGGCAGAACTTTGGGAATGGAGGTGACTCTCTAACCGCGGGAGTACCATGTGTATGAGCGGAACGCCACTCTAGCTGTCCCAGAAATATGTCTCAAAGATCCGGGAGGAGCTCTGGGATCAGCGGGGACTCTCTAGCCAAGGGAAAACAGTCTCTCTGACCGTAACGCCACTCTGGCTGTGCCGGAGGTATGTGTCTATGATGCCTGATGACTTCTGGGATCCGAGGGGATTCTCTACCCACCAGAACAGCGTCTCTGTGACCTGACCGCCACTCTCGATGTTTTGCAGGCGTGCCTCCACGATGTGGCAGGAATCCTGGCATCGTAGGTGACTCTCTGGCTCCCCGAAGGAAGTCCCTATGAGAGGAATGCCATTCTAGCCGTCCTGGAGGTATCTGTCTCTGATCCAGGAGGACTTCCTGGGTTGGAGGGGCCTCGCTAAGCACCGGAAGACTGTCTCTATGACAGGAATGGCACTCTAGCTGCCTGGGAGGCTATGCCTCTATGATGCGGGAGGAAAGCTCTCTTTGGAGCGGGGTCTCTATCTCCCCGAACACGGCCTGTATGACCAGAACGCCCGCCTAGCCGTCCTGGAGGTATGTCTCCAGGACATGGGAGGCCTTCCAGGACTGGAGGGGACTCTATAGCTGCTGGAACACCGTCTCGATGGCCGGAATGCCACTGTGGCCATCCTGGATGTATATCTCCATGATGCGGGAGGACTTCGGGGATAGCGGGCGACTAACTAACCGTGGGAAAACCGCCTCTATGACGGGAATGCCCCTCTAGCCCTGCCAGAGGTATGCCTCCAGGATCTGGGAGGACGTCTGGGATCACATGTGACTCTCTAGCGGTGCGAAAGCTGCCTCTATGGTCCAGAACGCCACTCTAGCCGTCCTGGATGTATGTCTCCATGATCGAGGTGGATTTCTGGGATGGGACGTGACCAGCTAGTTGCCGGACAACCCGCTCTATGACCACAATGCCACTCAAGCCATTCAGCAGGTATGTCTCCGTGATGCAGGAGGATTTCTGGGATCGGAGACGACTCTCTAGCCATGGCAATACCCTCCCTGTATGCCGGAATGGCACTCTAACCCTCCTGGATGGATGTCTTTGTGATGTGGGAGGTCTTGCGTGTTTGGAATGGGGTCTCTAGGTGCTTTGATACCATCTCTACTGCTGGAATGGCACGCTGGCTGTCTGGGAGGTCTGTGTGTATGATCTGCTTGGACTTCTGGGATGGGAGATGGGAGGGGACTCTCTGGCTGTGGGAACACTGTTTTCAATGATAGGAAGGCCTGTCTGGCCATCCCAGACGTATGTTTCTCTGATCTGGGAGGATTTCCGGGATCGCAGTGGAGTCTCCATCTGCCGCAACAGCATCTCTCTGATGAGAATGCCAGTCTATCCATGCCGGAGGTATATCTCCATGATCGGGAGGCTGTCTGAGAGCAGAGCGGAGTCTCCAGGCGCTGCAACACCATCTCTATGACTGGAATGCCACTCTAGCCCTGTGCGAGGTATGTCTCTCTAATCCCAGAGGACTTGCGGGAGCGGAAGGGACTCTGTAGGTGCCAGAACACCATTTCCACGAGCGGAATGCCACGCGAGCCGTCCCGGATGCAGCTTCTCTGTGATGCGGGAGACACTCCAGCCTTCCATCCCTTTTCAGGCTCCGCTTATTTCTGTCCTTAGTTGCCCTCCAGTCTCTCACTGATTTTCAGCCTCCACGTTTCTCTAGCCTCTCCTTCCCCTCTGGCCTCGCACATCTTTCTGGCCTACGACACGCCATCAACCTCCACTTTTTCCTGGCCTCTAGCTGCCCTCCGGCCTCCCACCCCTTTTCGGCCTCCACTTTTTCCTGGCCTCTACCTCCCCTCCGGCCTCCCACCCCTTTGTGGCCTCCCACCCCTTTTCGGCCTCCACTTTTTCCTGGCCTCTGCCTCCCCTCCGGCCTCCCACCCCTTTTCGGCCTCCACTTTTTCCTGGCCTCTACCTCCCCTCCGGCCTCCCACCCCTTTGCGGCCTCCCACTCCTTTTCGGCCTCCACTTTTTCCTGGCCTCTACCTCCCCTCCAGCCTCCCACCCCTTTGCGGCCTCCCACCCCTTTTCGGCCTCTTTTGACTCTGTAGTCACCGCAACAACAGTCTCTTTGTCCAGGACACACCTGTAGCCATCAGGATTTGTCTCCATGATCAAGGAGCACGTCTGGGATAGGATGGGACTCTCTCACTGATGGAACACCGTTTCTACGATTGGGTTGCCACTCTAGCCATTCCCCAGGTACATCCCCGTGATCCGGCAGAACTTTGGGAATGGAGGTGACTCTCTAACCGCGGGAGTACCATGTGTATGAGCGGAACGCCACTCTAGCTGTCCCAGAAATATGTCTCAAAGATCCGGGAGGAGCTCTGGGATCAGCGGGGACTCTCTAGCCAAGGGAAAACAGTCTCTCTGACCGTAACGCCACTCTGGCTGTGCCGGAGGTATGTGTCTATGATGCCTGATGACTTCTGGGATCCGAGGGGATTCTCTACCCACCAGAACAGCGTCTCTGTGACCTGACCGCCACTCTCGATGTTTTGCAGGCGTGCCTCCACGATGTGGCAGGAATCCTGGCATCGTAGGTGACTCTCTGGCTCCCCGAAGGAAGTCCCTATGAGAGGAATGCCATTCTAGCCGTCCTGGAGGTATCTGTCTCTGATCCAGGAGGACTTCCTGGGTTGGAGGGGCCTCGCTAAGCACCGGAAGACTGTCTCTATGACAGGAATGGCACTCTAGCTGCCTGGGAGGCTATGCCTCTATGATGCGGGAGGAAAGCTCTCTTTGGAGCGGGGTCTCTATCTCCCCGAACACGGCCTGTATGACCAGAACGCCCGCCTAGCCGTCCTGGAGGTATGTCTCCAGGACATGGGAGGCCTTCCAGGACTGGAGGGGACTCTATAGCTGCTGGAACACCGTCTCGATGGCCGGAATGCCACTGTGGCCATCCTGGATGTATATCTCCATGATGCGGGAGGACTTCGGGGATAGCGGGCGACTAACTAACCGTGGGAAAACCGCCTCTATGACGGGAATGCCCCTCTAGCCCTGCCAGAGGTATGCCTCCAGGATCCGGGAGGACGTCTGGGATCACATGTGACTCTCTAGCGGTGCGAAAGCTGCCTCTATGGTCCAGAACGCCACTCTAGCCGTCCTGGATGTATGTCTCCATGATCGAGGTGGATTTCTGGGATGGGACGTGACCAGCTAGTTGCCGGACAACCCGCTCTATGACCACAATGCCACTCAAGCCATTCAGCAGGTATGTCTCCGTGATGCAGGAGGATTTCTGGGATCGGAGACGACTCTCTAGCCATGGCAATACCCTCCCTGTATGCCGGAATGGCACTCTAACCCTCCTGGATGGATGTCTTTGTGATGTGGGAGGTCTTGCGTGTTTGGAATGGGGTCTCTAGGTGCTTTGATACCATCTCTACTGCTGGAATGGCACGCTGGCTGTCTGGGAGGTCTGTGTGTATGATCTGCTTGGACTTCTGGGATGGGAGATGGGAGGGGACTCTCTGGCTGTGGGAACACTGTTTTCAATGATAGGAAGGCCTGTCTGGCCATCCCAGACGTATGTTTCTCTGATCTGGGAGGATTTCCGGGATCGCAGTGGAGTCTCCATCTGCCGCAACAGCATCTCTCTGATGAGAATGCCAGTCTATCCATGCCGGAGGTATATCTCCATGATCGGGAGGCTGTCTGAGAGCAGAGCGGAGTCTCCAGGCGCTGCAACACCATCTCTATGACTGGAATGCCACTCTAGCCCTGTGCGAGGTATGTCTCTCTAATCCCAGAGGACTTGCGGGAGCGGAAGGGACTCTGTAGGTGCCAGAACACCATTTCCACGAGCGGAATGCCACGCGAGCCGTCCCGGATGCAGCTTCTCTGTGATGCGGGAGACACTCCAGCCTTCCATCCCTTTTCAGGCTCCGCTTATTTCTGTCCTTAGTTGCCCTCCAGTCTCTCACTGATTTTCAGCCTCCACGTTTCTCTAGCCTCTCCTTCCCCTCTGGCCTCGCACATCTTTCTGGCCTACGACACGCCATCAACCTCCACTTTTTCCTGGCCTCTAGCTGCCCTCCGGCCTCCCACCCCTTTTCGGCCTCCACTTTTTCCTGGCCTCTACCTCCCCTCCGGCCTCCCACCCCTTTGTGGCCTCCCACCCCTTTTCGGCCTCCACTTTTTCCTGGCCTCTGCCTCCCCTCCGGCCTCCCACCCCTTTTCGGCCTCCACTTTTTCCTGGCCTCTACCTCCCCTCCGGCCTCCCACCCCTTTGCGGCCTCCCACTCCTTTTCGGCCTCCACTTTTTCCTGGCCTCTACCTCCCCTCCAGCCTCCCACCCCTTTGCGGCCTCCCACCCCTTTTCGGCCTCTTTTGACTCTGTAGTCACCGCAACAACAGTCTCTTTGTCCAGGACACACCTGTAGCCATCAGGATTTGTCTCCATGATCAAGGAGCACGTCTGGGATAGGATGGGACTCTCTCACTGATGGAACACCGTTTCTACGATTGGGTTGCCACTCTAGCCATTCCCCAGGTACATCCCCGTGATCCGGCAGAACTTTGGGAATGGAGGTGACTCTCTAACCGCGGGAGTACCATGTGTATGAGCGGAACGCCACTCTAGCTGTCCCAGAAATATGTCTCAAAGATCCGGGAGGAGCTCTGGGATCAGCGGGGACTCTCTAGCCAAGGGAAAACAGTCTCTCTGACCGTAACGCCACTCTGGCTGTGCCGGAGGTATGTGTCTATGATGCCTGATGACTTCTGGGATCCGAGGGGATTCTCTACCCACCAGAACAGCGTCTCTGTGACCTGACCGCCACTCTCGATGTTTTGCAGGCGTGCCTCCACGATGTGGCAGGAATCCTGGCATCGTAGGTGACTCTCTGGCTCCCCGAAGGAAGTCCCTATGAGAGGAATGCCATTCTAGCCGTCCTGGAGGTATCTGTCTCTGATCCAGGAGGACTTCCTGGGTTGGAGGGGCCTCGCTAAGCACCGGAAGACTGTCTCTATGACAGGAATGGCACTCTAGCTGCCTGGGAGGTTATGCCTCTATGATGCGGGAGGAAAGCTCTCTTTGGAGCGGGGTCTCTATCTCCCCGAACACGGCCTGTATGACCAGAACGCCCGCCTAGCCGTCCTGGAGGTATGTCTCCAGGACATGGGAGGCCTTCCAGGACTGGAGGGGACTCTATAGCTGCTGGAACACCGTCTCGATGGCCGGAATGCCACTGTGGCCATCCTGGATGTATATCTCCATGATGCGGGAGGACTTCGGGGATAGCGGGCGACTAACTAACCGTGGGAAAACCGCCTCTATGACGGGAATGCCCCTCTAGCCCTGCCAGAGGTATGCCTCCAGGATCCGGGAGGACGTCTGGGATCACATGTGACTCTCTAGCGGTGCGAAAGCTGCCTCTATGGTCCAGAACGCCACTCTAGCCGTCCTGGATGTATGTCTCCATGATCGAGGTGGATTTCTGGGATGGGACGTGACCAGCTAGTTGCCGGACAACCCGCTCTATGACCACAATGCCACTCAAGCCATTCAGCAGGTATGTCTCCGTGATGCAGGAGGATTTCTGGGATCGGAGACGACTCTCTAGCCATGGCAATACCCTCCCTGTATGCCGGAATGGCACTCTAACCCTCCTGGATGGATGTCTTTGTGATGTGGGAGGTCTTGCGTGTTTGGAACGGGGTCTCTAGGTGCTTTGATACCATCTCTACTGCTGGAATGGCACGCTGGCTGTCTGGGAGGTCTGTGTGTATGATCTGCTTGGACTTCTGGGATGGGAGATGGGAGGGGACTCTCTGGCTGTGGGAACACTGTTTTCAATGATAGGAAGGCCTGTCTGGCCATCCCAGACGTATGTTTCTCTGATCTGGGAGGATTTCCGGGATCGCAGTGGAGTCTCCATCTGCCGCAACAGCATCTCTCTGATGAGAATGCCAGTCTATCCATGCCGGAGGTATATCTCCATGATCGGGAGGCTGTCTGAGAGCAGAGCGGAGTCTCCAGGCGCTGCAACACCATCTCTATGACTGGAATGCCACTCTAGCCCTGTGCGAGGTATGTCTCTCTAATCCCAGAGGACTTGCGGGAGCGGAAGGGACTCTGTAGGTGCCAGAACACCATTTCCACGAGCGGAATGCCACGCGAGCCGTCCCGGATGCAGCTTCTCTGTGATGCGGGAGACACTCCAGCCTTCCATCCCTTTTCAGGCTCCGCTTATTTCTGTCCTTAGTTGCCCTCCAGTCTCTCACTGATTTTCAGCCTCCACGTTTCTCTAGCCTCTCCTTCCCCTCTGGCCTCGCACATCTTTCTGGCCTACGACACGCCATCAACCTCCACTTTTTCCTGGCCTCTAGCTGCCCTCCGGCCTCCCACCCCTTTTCGGCCTCCACTTTTTCCTGGCCTCTACCTCCCCTCCAGCCTCCCACCCCTTTGTGGCCTCCCACCCCTTTTCGGCCTCCACTTTTTCCTGGCCTCTACCTCCCCTCCGGCCTCCCACCCCTTTGCGGCCTCCCACCCCTTTGCGGCCTCTTTTGACTCTGTAGTCACCGCAACAACAGTCTCTTTGTCCAGGACACACCTGTAGCCAACAGGATTTGTCTCCATGATCAAGGAGCACGTCTGGGATAGGACGGGACTCTCTCACTGATGGAACACCGTTTCTACGATTGGGTTGCCACTCTAGCCATTCCCCAGGTACATCCCCGTGATCCGGCAGAACTTTGGGAATGGAGGTGACTCTCTAACCGCGGGAGTACCATGTGTATGAGCGGAACGCCACTCTAGCTGTCCCAGAAATATGTCTCAAAGATCCGGGAGGAGCTCTGGGATCAGCGGGGACTCTCTAGCCAAGGGAAAACGGTCTCTCTGACCGTAACACCACTCTGGCTGTGCCGGAGGTATGTGTCTATGATGCCTGATGACTTCTGGGATCCGAGGGGATTCTCTACCCACCAGAACAGCGTCTCTGTGACCTGACCGCCACTCTCGATGTTTTGCAGGCGTGCCTCCACGATGTGGCAGGAATCCTGGCATCGTAGGTGACTCTCTGGCTCCCCGAAGGAAGTCCCTATGAGAGGAATGCCATTCTAGCCGTCCTGGAGGTATCTGTCTCTGATCCAGGAGGACTTCCTGGGTTGGAGGGGCCTCGCTAAGCACCGGAAGACTGTCTCTATGACAGGAATGGCACTCTAGCTGCCTGGGAGGTTATGCCTCTATGATGCGGGAGGAAAGCTCTCTTTGGAGCGGGGTCTCTATCTCCCCGAACACGGCCTGTATGACCGGAACGCCCGCCTAGCCGTCCTGGAGGTATGTCTCCAGGACATGGGAGGCCTTCCAGGACTGGAGGGGACTCTATAGCTGCTGGAACACCGTCTCGATGGCCGGAATGCCACTGTGGCCATCCTGGATGTATATCTCCATGATGCGGGAGGACTTCGGGGATAGCGGGCGACTAACTAACCGTGGGAAAACGGCCCTTAATGACGGGAATGCCCCTCTAGCCCTGCCAGAGGTATGCCTCCAGGATCCGGGAGGACGTCTGGGATCACATGTGACTCTCTAGCGGTGCGAAAGCTGCCTCTATGGTCCAGAACGCCACTCTAGCCGTCCTGGATGTATGTCTCCATGATCGAGGTGGATTTCTGGGATGGGACGTGACCAGCTAGTTGCCGGGCAACCCGCTCTATGACCACAATGCCACTCAAGCCATTCAGCAGGTATGTCTCCGTGATGCAGGAGGATTTCTGGGATCGGAGACGACTCTCTAG
The DNA here is from genome assembly GCF_964289735.1 of Phaethon aethereus. Classification (NCBI taxonomy): domain Eukaryota; kingdom Metazoa; phylum Chordata; class Aves; order Phaethontiformes; family Phaethontidae; genus Phaethon; species Phaethon aethereus. Next base: position 148,001 of record NW_028113990.1, on the reverse strand, counting down.
CCATGGCAATACCCTCCCTGTATGCCGGAATGGCACTCTAACCCTCCTGGATGGATGTCTTTGTGATGTGGGAGGTCTTGCGTGTTTGGAACGGGGTCTCTAGGTGCTTTGATACCATCTCTACTGCTGGAATGGCACGCTGGCTGTCTGGGAGGTCTGTGTGTATGATCTGCTTGGACTTCTGGGATGGGAGATGGGAGGGGACTCTCTGGCTGTGGGAACACTGTTTTCAATGATAGGAAGGCCTGTCTGGCCATCCCAGACGTATGTTTCTCTGATCTGGGAGGATTTCCGGGATCGCAGTGGAGTCTCCATCTGCCGCAACAGCATCTCTCTGATGAGAATGCCAGTCTATCCATGCCGGAGGTATATCTCCATGATCGGGAGGCTGTCTGAGAGCAGAGCGGAGTCTCCAGGTGCTGCAACACCATCTCTATGACTGGAATGCCACTCTAGCCCTGTGCGAGGTATGTCTCTCTAATCCCAGAGGACTTGCGGGAGCGGAAGGGACTCTGTAGGTGCCAGAACACCATTTCCACGAGCGGAATGCCACCCGAGCCGTCCCGGATGCAGCTTCTCTGTGATGCGGGAGACACTCCAGCCTTCCATCCCTTTTCAGGCTCCGCTTATTTCTGTCCTTAGTTGCCCTCCAGTCTCTCACTGATTTTCAGCCTCCACGTTTCTCTAGCCTCTCCTTCCCCTCTGGCCTCGCACATCTTTCTGGCCTACGACACGCCATCAACCTCCACTTTTTCCTGGCCTCTACCTCCCCTCCAGCCTCCCACCCCTTTGTGGCCTCCCACCCCTTTTCGGCCTCCACTTTTTCCTGGCCTCTACCTCCCCTCCGGCCTCCCACCCCTTTGCGGCCTCCCACCCCTTTTCGGCCTCCACTTTATCCTGGCCTCTACCTCCCCTCCAGCCTCCCACCCCTTTGTGGCCTCCCACCCCTTTTCGGCCTCCACTTTTTCCTGGCCTCTACCTCCCCTCCGGCCTCCCACCCCTTTTCGGCCTCCACTTTTTCCTGGCCTCTACCTCCCCTCCGGCCTCCCACCCCTTTGCGGCCTCCCACTCCTTTTCGGCCTCCACTTTTTCCTGGCCTCTACCTCCCCTCCAGCCTCCCACCCCTTTGCGGCCTCCCACCCCTTTTCGGCCTCTTTTGACTCTGTAGTCACCGCAACAACAGTCTCTTTGTCCAGGACACACCTGTAGCCATCAGGATTTGTCTCCATGGTCAAGGAGCACGTCTGGGATAGGACGGGACTCTCTCACTGATGGAACACCGTTTCTACGATTGGGTTGCCACTCTAGCCATTCCCCAGGTACATCCCCGTGATCCGGCAGAACTTTGGGAATGGAGGTGACTCTCTAACCGCGGGAGTACCATGTGTATGAGCGGAACGCCACTCTAGCTGTCCCAGAAATATGTCTCAAAGATCCGGGAGGAGCTCTGGGATCAGCAGGGACTCTCTAGCCAAGGGAAAACAGTCTCTCTGACCGTAACGCCACTCTGGCTGTGCCGGAGGTATGTGTCTATGATGCCTGATGACTTCTGGGATCCGAGGGGATTCTCTACCCACCAGAACAGCGTCTCTGTGACCTGACCGCCACTCTCGATGTTTTGCAGGCGTGCCTCCACGATGTGGCAGGAATCCTGGCATCGTAGGTGACTCTCTGGCTCCCCGAAGGAAGTCCCTATGAGAGGAATGCCATTCTAGCCGTCCTGGAGGTATCTGTCTCTGATCCAGGAGGACTTCCTGGGTTGGAGGGGCCTCGCTAAGCACCGGAAGACTGTCTCTATGACAGGAATGGCACTCTAGCTGCCTGGGAGGTTATGCCTCTATGATGCGGGAGGAAAGCTCTCTTTGGAGCGGGGTCTCTATCTCCCCGAACACGGCCTGTATGACCGGAACGCCCGCCTAGCCGTCCTGGAGGTATGTCTCCAGGACATGGGAGGCCTTCCAGGACTGGAGGGGACTCTATAGCTGCTGGAACACCGTCTCGATGGCCGGAATGCCACTGTGGCCATCCTGGATGTATATCTCCATGATGCGGGAGGACTTCGGGGATAGCGGGCGACTAACTAACCGTGGGAAAACGGCCCTTAATGACGGGAATGCCCCTCTAGCCCTGCCAGAGGTATGCCTCCAGGATCCGGGAGGACGTCTGGGATCACATGTGACTCTCTAGCGGTGCGAAAGCTGCCTCTATGGTCCAGAACGCCACTCTAGCCGTCCTGGATGTATGTCTCCATGATCGAGGTGGATTTCTGGGATGGGACGTGACCAGCTAGTTGCCGGGCAACCCGCTCTATGACCACAATGCCACTCAAGCCATTCAGCAGGTATGTCTCCGTGATGCAGGAGGATTTCTGGGATCGGAGACGACTCTCTAGCCATGGCAATACCCTCCCTGTATGCCGGAATGGCACTCTAACCCTCCTGGATGGATGTCTTTGTGATGTGGGAGGTCTTGCGTGTTTGGAACGGGGTCTCTAGGTGCTTTGATACCATCTCTACTGCTGGAATGGCACGCTGGCTGTCTGGGAGGTCTGTGTGTATGATCTGCTTGGACTTCTGGGATGGGAGATGGGAGGGGACTCTCTGGCTGTGGGAACACTGTTTTCAATGATAGGAAGGCCTGTCTGGCCATCCCAGACGTATGTTTCTCTGATCTGGGAGGATTTCCGGGATCGCAGTGGAGTCTCCATCTGCCGCAACAGCATCTCTCTGATGAGAATGCCAGTCTATCCATGCCGGAGGTATATCTCCATGATCGGGAGGCTGTCTGAGAGCAGAGCGGAGTCTCCAGGCGCTGCAACACCATCTCTATGACTGGAATGCCACTCTAGCCCTGTGCGAGGTATGTCTCTCTAATCCCAGAGGACTTGCGGGAGCGGAAGGGACTCTGTAGGTGCCAGAACACCATTTCCACGAGCGGAATGCCACCCGAGCCGTCCCGGATGCAGCTTCTCTGTGATGCGGGAGACACTCCAGCCTTCCATCCCTTTTCAGGCTCCGCTTATTTCTGTCCTTAGTTGCCCTCCAGTCTCTCACTGATTTTCAGCCTCCACGTTTCTCTAGCCTCTCCTTCCCCTCTGGCCTCGCACATCTTTCTGGCCTACGACACGCCATCAACCTCCACTTTTTCCTGGCCTCTAGCTGCCCTCCAGCCTCCCACCCCTTTTCGGCCTCCACTTTTTCCTGGCCTCTACCTCCCCTCCAGCCTCCCACCCCTTTGTGGCCTCCCACCCCTTTTCGGCCTCCACTTTTTCCTGGCCTCTACCTCCCCTCCGGCCTCCCACCCCTTTGCGGCCTCCCACCCCTTTTCGGCCTCCACTTTTTCCTGGCCTCTACCTCCCCTCCAGCCTCCCACCCCTTTGTGGCCTCCCACCCCTTTTCGGCCTCCACTTTTTCCTGGCCTCTACCTCCCCTCCGGCCTCCCACCCCTTTTCGGCCTCCACTTTTTCCTGGCCTCTACCTCCCCTCTGGCCTCCCACCCCTTTGCGGCCTCCCACCCCTTTTCGGCCTCTTTTGACTCTGTAGTCACCGCAACAACAGTCTCTTTGTCCAGGACACACCTGTAGCCATCAGGATTTGTCTCCATGATCAAGGAGCACGTCTGGGATAGGACGGGACTCTCTCACTGATGGAACACCGTTTCTACGATTGGGTTGCCACTCTAGCCATTCCCCAGGTACATCCCCGTGATCCGGCAGAACTTTGGGAATGGAGGTGACTCTCTAACCGCGGGAGTACCATGTGTATGAGCGGAACGCCACTCTAGCTGTCCCAGAAATATGTCTCAAAGATCCGGGAGGAGCTCTGGGATCAGAGGGGACTCTCTAGCCAAGGGAAAACAGTCTCTCTGACCGTAACGCCACTCTGGCTGTGCCGGAGGTATGTGTCTATGATGCCTGATGACTTCTGGGATCCGAGGGGATTCTCTACCCACCAGAACAGCGTCTCTGTGACCTGACCGCCACTCTCGATGTTTTGCAGGCGTGCCTCCACGATGTGGCAGGAATCCTGGCATCGTAGGTGACTCTCTGGCTCCCCGAAGGAAGTCCCTATGAGAGGAATGCCATTCTAGCCGTCCTGGAGGTATCTGTCTCTGATCCAGGAGGACTTCCTGGGTTGGAGGGGCCTCGCTAAGCACCGGAAGACTGTCTCTATGACAGGAATGGCACTCTAGCTGCCTGGGAGGTTATGCCTCTATGATGCGGGAGGAAAGCTCTCTTTGGAGCGGGGTCTCTATCTCCCCGAACACGGCCTGTGTGACCAGAACGCCCGCCTAGCCGTCCTGGAGGTATGTCTCCAGGACATGGGAGGCCTTCCAGGACTGGAGGGGACTCTATAGCTGCTGGAACACCGTCTCGATGGCCGGAATGCCACTGTGGCCATCCTGGATGTATATCTCCATGATGCGGGAGGACTTCGGGGATAGCGGGCGACTAACTAACCGTGGGAAAACCGCCTCTATGACGGGAATGCCCCTCTAGCCCTGCCAGAGGTATGCCTCCAGGATCTGGGAGGACGTCTGGGATCACATGTGACTCTCTAGCGGTGCGAAAGCTGCCTCTATGGTCCAGAACGCCACTCTAGCCGTCCTGGATGTATGTCTCCATGATCGAGGTGGATTTCTGGGATGGGACGTGACCAGCTAGTTGCCGGACAACCCGCTCTATGACCACAATGCCACTCAAGCCATTCAGCAGGTATGTCTCCGTGATGCAGGAGGATTTCTGGGATCGGAGACGACTCTCTAGCCATGGCAATACCCTCCCTGTATGCCGGAATGGCACTCTAACCCTCCTGGATGGATGTCTTTGTGATGTGGGAGGTCTTGCGTGTTTGGAATGGGGTCTCTAGGTGCTTTGATACCATCTCTACTGCTGGAATGGCACGCTGGCTGTCTGGGAGGTCTGTGTGTATGATCTGCTTGGACTTCTGGGATGGGAGATGGGAGGGGACTCTCTGGCTGTGGGAACACTGTTTTCAATGATAGGAAGGCCTGTCTGGCCATCCCAGACGTATGTTTCTCTGATCTGGGAGGATTTCCGGGATCGCAGTGGAGTCTCCATCTGCCGCAACAGCATCTCTCTGATGAGAATGCCAGTCTATCCATGCCGGAGGTATATCTCCATGATCGGGAGGCTGTCTGAGAGCAGAGCGGAGTCTCCAGGCGCTGCAACACCATCTCTATGACTGGAATGCCACTCTAGCCCTGTGCGAGGTATGTCTCTCTAATCCCAGAGGACTTGCGGGAGCGGAAGGGACTCTGTAGGTGCCAGAACACCATTTCCACGAGCGGAATGCCACGCGAGCCGTCCCGGATGCAGCTTCTCTGTGATGCGGGAGACACTCCAGCCTTCCATCCCTTTTCAGGCTCCGCTTATTTCTGTCCTTAGTTGCCCTCCAGTCTCTCACTGATTTTCAGCCTCCACGTTTCTCTAGCCTCTCCTTCCCCTCTGGCCTCGCACATCTTTCTGGCCTACGACACGCCATCAACCTCCACTTTTTCCTGGCCTCTAGCTGCCCTCCGGCCTCCCACCCCTTTTCGGCCTCCACTTTTTCCTGGCCTCTACCTCCCCTCCGGCCTCCCACCCCTTTGTGGCCTCCCACCCCTTTTCGGCCTCCACTTTTTCCTGGCCTCTGCCTCCCCTCCGGCCTCCCACCCCTTTTCGGCCTCCACTTTTTCCTGGCCTCTACCTCCCCTCCGGCCTCCCACCCCTTTGCGGCCTCCCACTCCTTTTCGGCCTCCACTTTTTCCTGGCCTCTACCTCCCCTCCAGCCTCCCACCCCTTTGCGGCCTCCCACCCCTTTTCGGCCTCTTTTGACTCTGTAGTCACCGCAACAACAGTCTCTTTGTCCAGGACACACCTGTAGCCATCAGGATTTGTCTCCATGATCAAGGAGCACGTCTGGGATAGGATGGGACTCTCTCACTGATGGAACACCGTTTCTACGATTGGGTTGCCACTCTAGCCATTCCCCAGGTACATCCCCGTGATCCGGCAGAACTTTGGGAATGGAGGTGACTCTCTAACCGCGGGAGTACCATGTGTATGAGCGGAACGCCACTCTAGCTGTCCCAGAAATATGTCTCAAAGATCCGGGAGGAGCTCTGGGATCAGCGGGGACTCTCTAGCCAAGGGAAAACAGTCTCTCTGACCGTAACGCCACTCTGGCTGTGCCGGAGGTATGTGTCTATGATGCCTGATGACTTCTGGGATCCGAGGGGATTCTCTACCCACCAGAACAGCGTCTCTGTGACCTGACCGCCACTCTCGATGTTTTGCAGGCGTGCCTCCACGATGTGGCAGGAATCCTGGCATCGTAGGTGACTCTCTGGCTCCCCGAAGGAAGTCCCTATGAGAGGAATGCCATTCTAGCCGTCCTGGAGGTATCTGTCTCTGATCCAGGAGGACTTCCTGGGTTGGAGGGGCCTCGCTAAGCACCGGAAGACTGTCTCTATGACAGGAATGGCACTCTAGCTGCCTGGGAGGTTATGCCTCTATGATGCGGGAGGAAAGCTCTCTTTGGAGCGGGGTCTCTATCTCCCCGAACACGGCCTGTATGACCAGAACGCCCGCCTAGCCGTCCTGGAGGTATGTCTCCAGGACATGGGAGGCCTTCCAGGACTGGAGGGGACTCTATAGCTGCTGGAACACCGTCTCGATGGCCGGAATGCCACTGTGGCCATCCTGGATGTATATCTCCATGATGCGGGAGGACTTCGGGGATAGCGGGCGACTAACTAACCGTGGGAAAACCGCCTCTATGACGGGAATGCCCCTCTAGCCCTGCCAGAGGTATGCCTCCAGGATCCGGGAGGACGTCTGGGATCACATGTGACTCTCTAGCGGTGCGAAAGCTGCCTCTATGGTCCAGAACGCCACTCTAGCCGTCCTGGATGTATGTCTCCATGATCGAGGTGGATTTCTGGGATGGGACGTGACCAGCTAGTTGCCGGACAACCCGCTCTATGACCACAATGCCACTCAAGCCATTCAGCAGGTATGTCTCCGTGATGCAGGAGGATTTCTGGGATCGGAGACGACTCTCTAGCCATGGCAATACCCTCCCTGTATGCCGGAATGGCACTCTAACCCTCCTGGATGGATGTCTTTGTGATGTGGGAGGTCTTGCGTGTTTGGAACGGGGTCTCTAGGTGCTTTGATACCATCTCTACTGCTGGAATGGCACGCTGGCTGTCTGGGAGGTCTGTGTGTATGATCTGCTTGGACTTCTGGGATGGGAGATGGGAGGGGACTCTCTGGCTGTGGGAACACTGTTTTCAATGATAGGAAGGCCTGTCTGGCCATCCCAGACGTATGTTTCTCTGATCTGGGAGGATTTCCGGGATCGCAGTGGAGTCTCCATCTGCCGCAACAGCATCTCTCTGATGAGAATGCCAGTCTATCCATGCCGGAGGTATATCTCCATGATCGGGAGGCTGTCTGAGAGCAGAGCGGAGTCTCCAGGCGCTGCAACACCATCTCTATGACTGGAATGCCACTCTAGCCCTGTGCGAGGTATGTCTCTCTAATCCCAGAGGACTTGCGGGAGCGGAAGGGACTCTGTAGGTGCCAGAACACCATTTCCACGAGCGGAATGCCACGCGAGCCGTCCCGGATGCAGCTTCTCTGTGATGCGGGAGACACTCCAGCCTTCCATCCCTTTTCAGGCTCCGCTTATTTCTGTCCTTAGTTGCCCTCCAGTCTCTCACTGATTTTCAGCCTCCACGTTTCTCTAGCCTCTCCTTCCCCTCTGGCCTCGCACATCTTTCTGGCCTACGACACGCCATCAACCTCCACTTTTTCCTGGCCTCTAGCTGCCCTCCGGCCTCCCACCCCTTTTCGGCCTCCACTTTTTCCTGGCCTCTACCTCCCCTCCGGCCTCCCACCCCTTTGTGGCCTCCCACCCCTTTTCGGCCTCCACTTTTTCCTGGCCTCTACCTCCCCTCCGGCCTCCCACCCCTTTGCGGCCTCCCACCCCTTTTCGGCCTCCACTTTATCCTGGCCTCTACCTCCCCTCCAGCCTCCCACCCCTTTGTGGCCTCCCACCCCTTTTCGGCCTCCACTTTTTCCTGGCCTCTACCTCCCCTCCGGCCTCCCACCCCTTTTCGGCCTCCACTTTTTCCTGGCCTCTACCTCCCCTCCGGCCTCCCACCCCTTTGCGGCCTCCCACCCCTTTTCGGCCTCTTTTGACTCTGTAGTCACCGCAACAACAGTCTCTTTGTCCAGGACACACCTGTAGCCATCAGGATTTGTCTCCATGATCAAGGAGCACGTCTGGGATAGGACGGGACTCTCTCACTGATGGAACACCGTTTCTACGATTGGGTTGCCACTCTAGCCATTCCCCAGGTACATCCCCGTGATCCGGCAGAACTTTGGGAATGGAGGTGACTCTCTAACCGCGGGAGTACCATGTGTATGAGCGGAACGCCACTCTAGCTGTCCCAGAAATATGTCTCAAAGATCCGGGAGGAGCTCTGGGATCAGCGGGGACTCTCTAGCCAAGGGAAAACGGTCTCTCTGACCGTAACACCACTCTGGCTGTGCCGGAGGTATGTGTCTATGATGCCTGATGACTTCTGGGATCCGAGGGGATTCTCTACCCACCAGAACAGCGTCTCTGTGACCTGACCGCCACTCTCGATGTTTTGCAGGCGTGCCTCCACGATGTGGCAGGAATCCTGGCATCGTAGGTGACTCTCTGGCTCCCCGAAGGAAGTCCCTATGAGAGGAATGCCATTCTAGCCGTCCTGGAGGTATCTGTCTCTGATCCGGGAGGACTTCCTGGGTTGGAGGGGCCTCGCTAAGCACCGGAAGACTGTCTCTATGACAGGAATGGCACTCTAGCTGCCTGGGAGGTTATGCCTCTATGATGCGGGAGGAAAGCTCTCTTTGGAGCGGGGTCTCTATCTCCCCGAACACGGCCTGTATGACCGGAACGCCCGCCTAGCCGTCCTGGAGGTATGTCTCCAGGACATGGGAGGCCTTCCAGGACTGGAGGGGACTCTATAGCTGCTGGAACACCGTCTCGATGGCTGGAATGCCACTGTGGCCATCCTGGATGTGTATCTCCATGATGCGGGAGGACTTCGGGGATAGCGGGCGACTAACTAACCGTGGGAAAACCGCCTCTATGACGGGAATGCCCCTCTAGCCCTGCCAGAGGTATGCCTCCAGGATCCGGGAGGACGTCTGGGATCACATGTGACTCTCTAGCGGTGCGAAAGCTGCCTCTATGGTCCAGAACGCCACTCTAGCCGTCCTGGATGTATGTCTCCATGATCGAGGTGGATTTCTGGGATGGGACGTGACCAGCTAGTTGCCGGACAACCCGCTCTATGACCACAATGCCACTCAAGCCATTCAGCAGGTATGTCTCCGTGATGCAGGAGGATTTCTGGGATCGGAGACGACTCTCTAGCCATGGCAATACCCTCCCTGTATGCCGGAATGGCACTCTAACCCTCCTGGATGGATGTCTTTGTGATGTGGGAGGTCTTGCGTGTTTGGAACGGGGTCTCTAGGTGCTTTGATACCATCTCTACTGCTGGAATGGCACGCTGGCTGTCTGGGAGGTCTGTGTGTATGATCTGCTTGGACTTCTGGGATGGGAGATGGGAGGGGACTCTCTGGCTGTGGGAACACTGTTTTCAATGATAGGAAGGCCTGTCTGGCCATCCCAGACGTATGTTTCTCTGATCTGGGAGGATTTCCGGGATCGCAGTGGAGTCTCCATCTGCCGCAACAGCATCTCTCTGATGAGAATGCCAGTCTATCCATGCCGGAGGTATATCTCCATGATCGGGAGGCTGTCTGAGAGCAGAGCGGAGTCTCCAGGCGCTGCAACACCATCTCTATGACTGGAATGCCACTCTAGCCCTGTGCGAGGTATGTCTCTCTAATCCCAGAGGACTTGCGGGAGCGGAAGGGACTCTGTAGGTGCCAGAACACCATTTCCACGAGCGGAATGCCACCCGAGCCGTCCCGGATGCAGCTTCTCTGTGATGCGGGAGACACTCCAGCCTTCCATCCCTTTTCAGGCTCCGCTTATTTCTGTCCTTAGTTGCCCTCCAGTCTCTCACTGATTTTCAGCCTCCACGTTTCTCTAGCCTCTCCTTCCCCTCTGGCCTCGCACATCTTTCTGGCCTACGACACGCCATCAACCTCCACTTTTTCCTGGCCTCTAGCTGCCCTCCGGCCTCCCACCCCTTTTCGGCCTCCACTTTTTCCTGGCCTCTACCTCCCCTCCGGCCTCCCACCCCTTTGTGGCCTCCCACCCCTTTTCGGCCTCCACTTTTTCCTGGCCTCTACCTCCCCTCCGGCCTCCCACCCCTTTGCGGCCTCCCACCCCTTTTCGGCCTCCACTTTATCCTGGCCTCTACTTCCCCTCCGGCCTCCCACCCCTTTGCGGCCTCCCACCCCTTTTCGGCCTCCACTTTTTCCTGGCCTCTACCTCCCCTCCAGCCTCCCACCCCTTTGCGGCCTCCCACCCCTTTGCGGCCTCTTTTGACGCTGTAGTCACCGCAACAACAGTCTCTTTGTCCAGGACACACCTGTAGGCATCAGGATTTGTCTCCATGATCAAGGAGCACGTCTGGGATAGGACGGGACTCTCTCACTGATGGAACACCGTTTCTACGATTGGGTTGCCACTCTAGCCAGTCCCCAGGTACATCCCCGTGATCCGGCAGAACTTTGGGAATGGAGGTGACTCTCTAACCGCGGGAGTACCATGTGTATGAGCGGAACGCCACTCTAGCTGTCCCAGAAATATGTCTCAAAGATCCGGGAGGAGCTCTGGGATCAGCGGGGACTCTCTAGCCAAGGGAAAACGGTCTCTCTGACCGTAACACCACTCTGGCTGTGCCGGAGGTATGTGTCTATGATGCCTGATGACTTCTGGGATCCGAGGGGATTCTCTACCCACCAGAACAGCGTCTCTGTGACCTGACCGCCACTCTCGATGTTTTGCAGGCGTGCCTCCACGATGTGGCAGGAATCCTGGCATCGTAGGTGACTCTCTGGCTCCCCGAAGGAAGTCCCTATGAGAGGAATGCCATTCTAGCCGTCCTGGAGGTATCTGTCTCTGATCCGGGAGGACTTCCTGGGTTGGAGGGGCCTCGCTAAGCACCGGAAGACTGTCTCTATGACAGGAATGGCACTCTAGCTGCCTGGGAGGTTATGCCTCTATGATGCGGGAGGAAAGCTCTCTTTGGAGCGGGGTCTCTATCTCCCCGAACACGGCCTGTATGACCGGAACGCCCGCCTAGCCGTCCTGGAGGTATGTCTCCAGGACATGGGAGGCCTTCCAGGACTGGAGGGGACTCTATAGCTGCTGGAACACCGTCTCGATGGCCGGAATGCCACTGTGGCCATCCTGGATGTATATCTCCATGATGCGGGAGGACTTCGGGGATAGCGGGCGACTAACTAACCGTGGGAAAACCGCCTCTATGACGGGAATGCCCCTCTAGCCCTGCCAGAGGTATGCCTCCAGGATCCGGGAGGACGTCTGGGATCACATGTGACTCTCTAGCGGTGCGAAAGCTGCCTCTATGGTCCAGAACGCCACTCTAGCCGTCCTGGATGTATGTCTCCATGATCGAGGTGGATTTCTGGGATGGGACGTGACCAGCTAGTTGCCGGACAACCCGCTCTATGACCACAATGCCACTCAAGCCATTCAGCAGGTATGTCTCCGTGATGCAGGAGGATTTCTGGGATCGGAGACGACTCTCTAGCCATGGCAATACCCTCCCTGTATGCCGGAATGGCACTCTAACCCTCCTGGATGGATGTCTTTGTGATGTGGGAGGTCTTGCGTGTTTGGAACGGGGTCTCTAGGTGCTTTGATACCATCTCTACTGCTGGAATGGCACGCTGGCTGTCTGGGAGGTCTGTGTGTATGATCTGCTTGGACTTCTGGGATGGGAGATGGGAGGGGACTCTCTGGCTGTGGGAACACTGTTTTCAATGATAGGAAGGCCTGTCTGGCCATCCCAGACGTATGTTTCTCTGATCTGGGAGGATTTCCGGGATCGCAGTGGAGTCTCCATCTGCCGCAACAGCATCTCTCTGATGAGAATGCCAGTCTATCCATGCCGGAGGTATATCTCCATGATCGGGAGGCTGTCTGAGAGCAGAGCGGAGTCTCCAGGCGCTGCAACACCATCTCTATGACTGGAATGCCACTCTAGCCCTGTGCGAGGTATGTCTCTCTAATCCCAGAGGACTTGCGGGAGCGGAAGGGACTCTGTAGGTGCCAGAACACCATTTCCACGAGCGGAATGCCACCCGAGCCGTCCCGGATGCAGCTTCTCTGTGATGCGGGAGACACTCCAGCCTTCCATCCCTTTTCAGGCTCCGCTTATTTCTGTCCTTAGTTGCCCTCCAGTCTCTCACTGATTTTCAGCCTCCACGTTTCTCTAGCCTCTCCTTCCCCTCTGGCCTCGCACATCTTTCTGGCCTACGACACGCCATCAACCTCCACTTTTTCCTGGCCTCTAGCTGCCCTCCGGCCTCCCACCCCTTTTCGGCCTCCACTTTTTCCTGGCCTCTACCTCCCCTCCGGCCTCCCACCCCTTTGTGGCCTCCCACCCCTTTTCGGCCTCCACTTTTTCCTGGCCTCTACCTCCCCTCCGGCCTCCCACCCCTTTGCGGCCTCCCACCCCTTTTCGGCCTCCACTTTATCCTGGCCTCTACTTCCCCTCCGGCCTCCCACCCCTTTGCGGCCTCCCACCCCTTTTCGGCCTCCACTTTTTCCTGGCCTCTACCTCCCCTCCAGCCTCCCACCCCTTTGCGGCCTCCCACCCCTTTGCGGCCTCTTTTGACGCTGTAGTCACCGCAACAACAGTCTCTTTGTCCAGGACACACCTGTAGGCATCAGGATTTGTCTCCATGATCAAGGAGCACGTCTGGGATAGGACGGGACTCTCTCACTGATGGAACACCGTTTCTACGATTGGGTTGCCACTCTAGCCATTCCCCAGGTACATCCCCGTGATCCGGCAGAACTTTGGGAATGGAGGTGACTCTCTAACCGCGGGAGTACCATGTGTATGAGCGGAACGCCACTCTAGCTGTCCCAGAAATATGTCTCAAAGATCCGGGAGGAGCTCTGGGATCAGCGGGGACTCTCTAGCCAAGGGAAAACGGTCTCTCTGACCGTAACACCACTCTGGCTGTGCCGGAGGTATGTGTCTATGATGCCTGATGACTTCTGGGATCCGAGGGGATTCTCTACCCACCAGAACAGCGTCTCTGTGACCTGACCGCCACTCTCGATGTTTTGCAGGCGTGCCTCCACGATGTGGCAGGAATCCTGGCATCGTAGGTGACTCTCTGGCTCCCCGAAGGAAGTCCCTATGAGAGGAATGCCATTCTAGCCGTCCTGGAGGTATCTGTCTCTGATCCGGGAGGACTTCCTGGGTTGGAGGGGCCTCGCTAAGCACCGGAAGACTGTCTCTATGACAGGAATGGCACTCTAGCTGCCTGGGAGGTTATGCCTCTATGATGCGGGAGGAAAGCTCTCTTTGGAGCGGGGTCTCTATCTCCCCGAACACGGCCTGTATGACCGGAACGCCCGCCTAGCCGTCCTGGAGGTATGTCTCCAGGACATGGGAGGCCTTCCAGGACTGGAGGGGACTCTATAGCTGCTGGAACACCGTCTCGATGGCCGGAATGCCACTGTGGCCATCCTGGATGTATATCTCCATGATGCGGGAGGACTTCGGGGATAGCGGGCGACTAACTAACCGTGGGAAAACCGCCTCTATGACGGGAATGCCCCTCTAGCCCTGCCAGAGGTATGCCTCCAGGATCCGGGAGGACGTCTGGGATCACATGTGACTCTCTAGCGGTGCGAAAGCTGCCTCTATGGTCCAGAACGCCACTCTAGCCGTCCTGGATGTATGTCTCCATGATCGAGGTGGATTTCTGGGATGGGACGTGACCAGCTAGTTGCCGGACAACCCGCTCTATGACCAGAATGCCACTCAAGCCATTCAGCAGGTATGTCTCCGTGATGCAGGAGGATTTCTGGGATCGGAGACGACTCTCTAGCCATGGCAATACCCTCCCTGTATGCCGGAATGGCACTCTAACCCTCCTGGATGGATGTCTTTGTGATGTGGGAGGTCTTGCGTGTTTGGAACGGGGTCTCTAGGTGCTTTGATACCATCTCTACTGCTGGAATGGCACACTGGCTGTCTGGGAGGTCTGTGTGTATGATCTGCTTGGACTTCTGGGATGGGAGATGGGAGGGGACTCTCTGGCTGTGGGAACACTGTTTTCAATGATAGGAAGGCCTGTCTGGCCATCCCAGACGTATGTTTCTCTGATCTGGGAGGATTTCCGGGATCGCAGTGGAGTCTCCATCTGCCGCAACAGCATCTCTCTGATGAGAATGCCAGTCTATCCATGCCGGCGGTATATCTCCGTGATCGGGAGGCCGTCTGAGAGCAGAGCGGAGTCTCCAGGCGCTGCAACACCATCTCTATGACTGGAATGCCACTCTAGCCCTGTGCGAGGTATGTCTCTCTAATCCCAGAGGACTTGCGGGAGCGGAAGGGACTCTGTAGGTGCCAGAACACCATTTCCACGAGCGGAATGCCACCCGAGCCGTCCCGGATGCAGCTTCTCTGTGATGCGGGAGACACTCCAGCCTTCCATCCCTTTTCAGGCTCCGCTTATTTCTGTCCTTAGTTGCCCTCCAGTCTCTCACTGATTTTCAGCCTCCACGTTTCTCTAGCCTCTCCTTCCCCTCTGGCCTCGCACATCTTTCTGGCCTACGACACGCCATCAACCTCCACTTTTTCCTGGCCTCTAGCTGCCCTCCAGCCTCCCACCCCTTTGCGGCCTCCCACCCCTTTTCGGCCTCCACTTTTTCCTGGCCTCTACCTCCCCTCCGGCCTCCCACCCCTTTGCGGCCTCCCACCCCTTTTCGGCCTCTTTTGACTCTGTAGTCACCGCAACAACAGTCTCTTTGTCCAGGACACACCTGTAGCCATCCCAGGATTTGTCTCCATGATCAAGGAGGACGTCTGGGATAGGACGGGACTCTCTCACTGATGGAACACCGTTTCTACGATTGGGTTGCCACTCTAGCCATTCCCCAGGTACATCCCCGTGATCCGGCAGAACTTTGGGAATGGAGGTGACTCTCTAACCGCGGGAGTACCATGTCTATGAGCGGAACGCCACTCTAGCTGTCCCAGAAATATGTCTCAAAGATCCGGGAGGAGCTCTGGGATCAGAGGGGACTCTCTAGCCAAGGGAAAACAGTCTCTCTGACCGTAACGCCACTCTGGCTATGCCGGAGGTATGTGTCTATGATGCCTGATGACTTCTGGGATCCGAGGGGATTCTCTACCCACCAGAACAGCGTCTCTGTGACCTGACCGCCACTCTCGATGTTTTGCAGGCGTGCCTCCACGATGTGGCAGGAATCCTGGCATCGTAGGTGACTCTCTAGCTCCCCGAAGGAAGTCTCTATGAGAGGAATGCCATTCTAGCTGTCCTGGAGGTATCTGTCTCTGATCCGGGAGGACTTCCTGGGTTGGAGGGGCCTCGCTAAGCACCGGAAGACTGTCTCTATGACAGGAATGGCACTCTAGCTGCCTGGGAGGTTATGCCTCTATGATGCGGGAGGAAAGCTCTCTTTGGAGCGGGGTCTCTATCTCCCCGAACACGGCCTGTATGACCGGAACGCCCGCCTAGCCGTCCTGGAGGTATGTCTCCAGGACATGGGAGGCCTTCCAGGACTGGAGGGGACTCTATAGCTGCTGGAACACCGTCTCGATGGCCGGAATGCCACTGTGGCCATCCTGGATGTGTATCTCCATGATGCGGGAGGACTTCGGGGATAGCGGGCGACTAACTAACCGTGGGAAAACGGCCTCTATGACGGGAATGCCCCTCTAGCCCTGCCAGAGGTATGCCTCCAGGATCCGGGAGGACGTCTGGGATCACATGTGACTCTCTAGCGGTGCGAAAGCTGCCTCTATGGTCCAGAACGCCACTCTAGCCGTCCTGGATGTATGTCTCCATGATCGAGGTGGATTTCTGGGATGGGACGTGACCAGCTAGTTGCCGGACAACCCGCTCTATGACCACAATGCCACTCAAGCCATTCAGCAGGTATGTCTCCGTGATGCAGGAGGATTTCTGGGATCGGAGACGACTCTCTAGCCATGGCAATAGCCTCCCTGTATGCCGGAATGGCACTCTAGCCCTCCTGGATGGATGTCTTTGTGATGCGGGAGGACCTGCGTGTTTGGAACGGAGTCTCTAGGTGCTTTGACACCATCTCTACCGCTGGAATGCCACGCTGGCTGTCTGGGAGGTCTGTGTGTATGATCTGCTTGGACTTCTGGGATGGGAGGGGACTCTCTGGCTGTGGGAACACTGTTTTCAACAATAGGAAGGCCTGTCTGGCCATCCCAGACGTATGTTTCTCTGATCTGGGAGGATTTCCGGGATCGCAGTGGAGTCTCCATCTGCCGCAACAGCATCTCTCTGATGAGAATGCCAGTCTATCCATGCCGGCGGTATATCTCCGTGATCGGGAGGCTGTCTGAGAGCAGAGCGGAGTCTCCAGGCGCTGCAACACCATCTCTATGACTGGAATGCCACTCTAGCCCTGTGCGAGGTATGTCTCTCTAATCCCAGAGGACTTGCGGGAGCGGAAGGGACTCTGTAGGTGCCAGAACACCATTTCCACGAGCGGAATGCCACCCGAGCCGTCCCGGATGCAGCTTCTCTGTGATGCGGGAGACACTCCAGCCTTCCATCCCTTTTCAGGCTCCGCTTATTTCTGTCCTTAGTTGCCCTCCAGTCTCTCACTGATTTTCAGCCTCCACGTTTCTCTAGCCTCTCCTTCCCCTCTGGCCTCGCACATCTTTCTGGCCTACGACACGCCATCAACCTCCACTTCTTTCTGGCCTCTAGCTGCCCTCCGGCCTCCCACCACTTTTCGGCCTCCACTATTTCCTGGCCTCTACCTCCCCTCCAGCCTCCCACCCCTTTGTGGCCTCCCACCCCTTTTCGGCCTCCACTTTTTCCTGGCCTTTACCTCCCCTCCGGACTCCCACCCCTTTGCGGCCTCCCACCCCTTTGCGGCCTCCCACCCCTTTGCGGCCTCCCACCCCTTTGCGGCCTCCACTTTTTCCTGGCCTCTACCTCCCCTCCAGCCTCCCACCCCTTTGCGGCCTCCCACCCCTTTGCGGCCTCCACTTTTTCCTGGCCTCTACCTCCCCTCCAGCCTCCCACCCCTTTGTGGCCTCCCACCCCTTTTCGGCCTCTTTTGACTCTGTAGTCACCGCAACAACAGTCTCTTTGTCCAGGACAGACCTGTAGCCATCCCAGGATTTGTCTCCATGATCAAGGAGGACGTCTGGGATAGGACGGGACTCTCTCACTGATGGAACACCGTTTCTACGATTGGGTTGCCACTCTAGCCATTCCCCAGGTACATCCCCGTGATCCGGCAGAACTTTGGGAATGGAGGTGACTCTCTAACTGCGGGAGTACCATGTCTATGAGCGGAACGCCACTCTAGCTGTCCCAGAAATATGTCTCAAAGATCCGGGAGGAGCTCTGGGATCAGAGGGGACTCTCTAGCCAAGGGAAAACAGTCTCTCTGACCGTAACGCCACTCTGGCTGTGCCGGAGGTATGTGTCTATGATGCCTGATGACTTCTGGGATCCGAGGGGATTCTCTACCCACCAGAACAGCGTCTCTGTGACCTGACCGCCACTCTCGATGTTTTGCAGGCGTGCCTCCACGATGTGGCAGGAATCCTGGCATCGTAGGTGACTCTCTAGCTCCCCGAAGGAAGTCTCTATGAGAGGAATGCCATTCTAGCTGTCCTGGAGGTATCTGTCTCTGATCCAGGAGGACTTCCTGGGTTGGAGGGGCCTCGCTAAGCACCGGAAGACTGTCTCTATGACAGGAATGGCACTCTAGCTGCCTGGGAGGTTATGCCTCTATGATGCGGGAGGAAAGCTCTCTTTGGAGCGGGGTCTCTATCTCCCCGAACACGGCCTGTATGACCGGAACGCCCGCCTAGCCGTCCTGGAGGTATGTCTCCAGGACATGGGAGGCCTTCCAGGACTGGAGGGGACTCTATAGCTGCTGGAACACCGTCTCGATGGCCGGAATGCCACTGTGGCCATCCTGGATGTGTATCTCCATGATGCGGGAGGACTTCGGGGATAGCGGGCGACTAACTAACCGTGGGAAAACGGCCTCTATGACGGGAATGCCCCTCTAGCCCTGCCAGAGGTATGCCTCCAGGATCCGGGAGGACGTCTGGGATCACATGTGACTCTCTAGCGGTGCGAAAGCTGCCTCTATGGTCCAGAACGCCACTCTAGCCGTCCTGGATGTATGTCTCCATGATCGAGGTGGATTTCTGGGATGGGACGTGACCAGCTAGTTGCCGGACAACCCGCTCTATGACCACAATGCCACTCAAGCCATTCAGCAGGTATGTCTCCGTGATGCAGGAGGATTTCTGGGATCGGAGACGACTCTCTAGCCATGGCAATAGCCTCCCTGTATGCCGGAATGGCACTCTAGCCCTCCTGGATGGATGTCTTTGTGATGCGGGAGGACCTGCGTGTTTGGAACGGAGTCTCTAGGTGCTTTGACACCATCTCTACCGCTGGAATGCCACGCTGGCTGTCTGGGAGGTCTGTGTGTATGATCTGCTTGGACTTCTGGGATGGGAGGGGACTCTCTGGCTGTGGGAACACTGTTTTCAACAATAGGAAGGCCTGTCTGGCCATCCCAGACGTATGTTTCTCTGATCTGGGAGGATTTCCGGGATCGCAGTGGAGTCTCCATCTGCCGCAACAGCATCTCTCTGATGAGAATGCCAGTCTATCCATGCCGGAGGTATATCTCCGTGATCGGGAGGCCGTCTGAGAGCAGAGCGGAGTCTCCAGGCGCTGCAACACCATCTCTATGACTGGAATGCCACTCTAGCCCTGTGCGAGGTATGTCTCTCTAATCCCAGAGGACTTGCGGGAGCGGAAGGGACTCTGTAGGTGCCAGAACACCATTTCCACGAGCGGAATGCCACCCAAGCTGTCCCGGATGGAGCTTCTCTGTGATGCGGGAGACACTCCAGCCTTCCATCCCTTTTCAGGCTCCGCTTATTTCTGTCCTTAGTTGCCCTCCAGTCTCTCACTGATTTTCAGCCTCCACGTTTCTCTAGCCTCTCCTTCCCCTCTGGCCTCGCACATCTTTCTGGCCTACGACACGCCATCAACCTCCACTTTTTCCTGGCCTCTAGCTGCCCTCCAGCCTCCCACCCCTTTGCGGCCTCCCACCCCTTTTCGGCCTCCACTTTTTCCTGGCCTCTACCTCCCCTCCGGCCTCCCACCCCTTTGCGGCCTCCCACCCCTTTTCGGCCTCTTTTGACTCTGTAGTCACCGCAACAACAGTCTCTTTGTCCAGGACACACCTGTAGCCATCCCAGGATTTGTCTCCATGATCAAGGAGGACGTCTGGGATAGGACGGGACTCTCTCACTGATGGAACACCGTTTCTACGATTGGGTTGCCACTCTAGCCATTCCCCAGGTACATCCCCGTGATCCGGCAGAACTTTGGGAATGGAGGTGACTCTCTAACCGCGGGAGTACCATGTCTATGAGCGGAACGCCACTCTAGCTGTCCCAGAAATATGTCTCAAAGATCCGGGAGGAGCTCTGGGATCAGAGGGGACTCTCTAGCCAAGGGAAAACAGTCTCTCTGACCGTAACGCCACTCTGGCTATGCCGGAGGTATGTGTCTATGATGCCTGATGACTTCTGGGATCCGAGGGGATTCTCTACCCACCAGAACAGCGTCTCTGTGACCTGACCGCCACTCTCGATGTTTTGCAGGCGTGCCTCCACGATGTGGCAGGAATCCTGGCATCGTAGGTGACTCTCTAGCTCCCCGAAGGAAGTCTCTATGAGAGGAATGCCATTCTAGCTGTCCTGGAGGTATCTGTCTCTGATCCGGGAGGACTTCCTGGGTTGGAGGGGCCTCGCTAAGCACCGGAAGACTGTCTCTATGACAGGAATGGCACTCTAGCTGCCTGGGAGGTTATGCCTCTATGATGCGGGAGGAAAGCTCTCTTTGGAGCGGGGTCTCTATCTCCCCGAACACGGCCTGTATGACCGGAACGCCCGCCTAGCCGTCCTGGAGGTATGTCTCCAGGACATGGGAGGCCTTCCAGGACTGGAGGGGACTCTATAGCTGCTGGAACACCGTCTCGATGGCCGGAATGCCACTGTGGCCATCCTGGATGTGTATCTCCATGATGCGGGAGGACTTCGGGGATAGCGGGCGACTAACTAACCGTGGGAAAACGGCCCTTAATGACGGGAATGCCCCTCTAGCCCTGCCAGAGGTATGCCTCCAGGATCCGGGAGGACGTCTGGGATCACATGTGACTCTCTAGCGGTGCGAAAGCTGCCTCTATGGTCCAGAACGCCACTCTAGCCGTCCTGGATGTATGTCTCCATGATCGAGGTGGATTTCTGGGATGGGACGTGACCAGCTAGTTGCCGGACAACCCGCTCTATGACCACAATGCCACTCAAGCCATTCAGCAGGTATGTCTCCGTGATGCAGGAGGATTTCTGGGATCGGAGACGACTCTCTAGCCATGGCAATAGCCTCCCTGTATGCCGGAATGGCACTCTAGCCCTCCTGGATGGATGTCTTTGTGATGCGGGAGGACCTGCGTGTTTGGAACGGAGTCTCTAGGTGCTTTGACACCATCTCTACCGCTGGAATGCCACGCTGGCTGTCTGGGAGGTCTGTGTGTATGATCTGCTTGGACTTCTGGGATGGGAGGGGACTCTCTGGCTGTGGGAACACTGTTTTCAACAATAGGAAGGCCTGTCTGGCCATCCCAGACGTATGTTTCTCTGATCTGGGAGGATTTCCGGGATCGCAGTGGAGTCTCCATCTGCCGCAACAGCATCTCTCTGATGAGAATGCCAGTCTATCCATGCCGGCGGTATATCTCCGTGATCGGGAGGCTGTCTGAGAGCAGAGCGGAGTCTCCAGGCGCTGCAACACCATCTCTATGACTGGAATGCCACTCTAGCCCTGTGCGAGGTATGTCTCTCTAATCCCAGAGGACTTGCGGGAGCGGAAGGGACTCTGTAGGTGCCAGAACACCATTTCCACGAGCGGAATGCCACCCGAGCCGTCCCGGATGCAGCTTCTCTGTGATGCGGGAGACACTCCAGCCTTCCATCCCTTTTCAGGCTCCGCTTATTTCTGTCCTTAGTTGCCCTCCAGTCTCTCACTGATTTTCAGCCTCCACGTTTCTCTAGCCTCTCCTTCCCCTCTGGCCTCGCACATCTTTCTGGCCTACGACACGCCATCAACCTCCACTTCTTTCTGGCCTCTAGCTGCCCTCCGGCCTCCCACCCCTTTTCGGCCTCCACTATTTCCTGGCCTCTACCTCCCCTCCAGCCTCCCACCCCTTTGTGGCCTCCCACCCCTTTTCGGCCTCCACTTTTTCCTGGCCTTTACCTCCCCTCCGGACTCCCACCCCTTTGCGGCCTCCCACCCCTTTGCGGCCTCCCACCCCTTTGCGGCCTCCCACCCCTTTGCGGCCTCCACTTTTTCCTGGCCTCTACCTCCCCTCCAGCCTCCCACCCCTTTGCGGCCTCCCACCCCTTTGCGGCCTCCACTTTTTCCTGGCCTCTACCTCCCCTCCAGCCTCCCACCCCTTTGTGGCCTCCCACCCCTTTTCGGCCTCTTTTGACTCTGTAGTCACCGCAACAACAGTCTCTTTGTCCAGGACAGACCTGTAGCCATCCCAGGATTTGTCTCCATGATCAAGGAGGACGTCTGGGATAGGACGGGACTCTCTCACTGATGGAACACCGTTTCTACGATTGGGTTGCCACTCTAGCCATTCCCCAGGTACATCCCCGTGATCCGGCAGAACTTTGGGAATGGAGGTGACTCTCTAACTGCGGGAGTACCATGTCTATGAGCGGAACGCCACTCTAGCTGTCCCAGAAATATGTCTCAAAGATCCGGGAGGAGCTCTGGGATCAGAGGGGACTCTCTAGCCAAGGGAAAACAGTCTCTCTGACCGTAACGCCACTCTGGCTGTGCCGGAGGTATGTGTCTATGATGCCTGATGACTTCTGGGATCCGAGGGGATTCTCTACCCACCAGAACAGCGTCTCTGTGACCTGACCGCCACTCTCGATGTTTTGCAGGCGTGCCTCCACGATGTGGCAGGAATCCTGGCATCGTAGGTGACTCTCTAGCTCCCCGAAGGAAGTCTCTATGAGAGGAATGCCATTCTAGCTGTCCTGGAGGTATCTGTCTCTGATCCGGGAGGACTTCCTGGGTTGGAGGGGCCTCGCTAAGCACCGGAAGACTGTCTCTATGACAGGAATGGCACTCTAGCTGCCTGGGAGGTTATGCCTCTATGATGCGGGAGGAAAGCTCTCTTTGGAGCGGGGTCTCTATCTCCCCGAACACGGCCTGTATGACCGGAACGCCCGCCTAGCCGTCCTGGAGGTATGTCTCCAGGACATGGGAGGCCTTCCAGGACTGGAGGGGACTCTATAGCTGCTGGAACACCGTCTCGATGGCCGGAATGCCACTGTGGCCATCCTGGATGTGTATCTCCATGATGCGGGAGGACTTCGGGGATAGCGGGCGACTAACTAACCGTGGGAAAACGGCCTCTATGACGGGAATGCCCCTCTAGCCCTGCCAGAGGTATGCCTCCAGGATCCGGGAGGACGTCTGGGATCACATGTGACTCTCTAGCGGTGCGAAAGCTGCCTCTATGGTCCAGAACGCCACTCTAGCCGTCCTGGATGTATGTCTCCATGATCGAGGTGGATTTCTGGGATGGGACGTGACCAGCTAGTTGCCGGACAACCCGCTCTATGACCACAATGCCACTCAAGCCATTCAGCAGGTATGTCTCCGTGATGCAGGAGGATTTCTGGGATCGGAGACGACTCTCTAGCCATGGCAATAGCCTCCCTGTATGCCGGAATGGCACTCTAGCCCTCCTGGATGGATGTCTTTGTGATGCGGGAGGACCTGCGTGTTTGGAACGGAGTCTCTAGGTGCTTTGACACCATCTCTACCGCTGGAATGCCACGCTGGCTGTCTGGGAGGTCTGTGTGTATGATCTGCTTGGACTTCTGGGATGGGAGGGGACTCTCTGGCTGTGGGAACACTGTTTTCAACAATAGGAAGGCCTGTCTGGCCATCCCAGACGTATGTTTCTCTGATCTGGGAGGATTTCCGGGATCGCAGTGGAGTCTCCATCTGCCGCAACAGCATCTCTCTGATGAGAATGCCAGTCTATCCATGCCGGCGGTATATCTCCGTGATCGGGAGGCTGTCTGAGAGCAGAGCGGAGTCTCCAGGCGCTGCAACACCATCTCTATGACTGGAATGCCACTCTAGCCCTGTGCGAGGTATGTCTCTCTAATCCCAGAGGACTTGCGGGAGCGGAAGGGACTCTGTAGGTGCCAGAACACCATTTCCACGAGCGGAATGCCACCCGAGCCGTCCCGGATGCAGCTTCTCTGTGATGCGGGAGACACTCCAGCCTTCCATCCCTTTTCAGGCTCCGCTTATTTCTGTCCTTAGTTGCCCTCCAGTCTCTCACTGATTTTCAGCCTCCACGTTTCTCTAGCCTCTCCTTCCCCTCTGGCCTCGCACATCTTTCTGGCCTACGACACGCCATCAACCTCCACTTCTTTCTGGCCTCTAGCTGCCCTCCGGCCTCCCACCCCTTTTCGGCCTCCACTATTTCCTGGCCTCTACCTCCCCTCCAGCCTCCCACCCCTTTGTGGCCTCCCACCCCTTTTCGGCCTCCACTTTTTCCTGGCCTTTACCTCCCCTCCGGACTCCCACCCCTTTGCGGCCTCCCACCCCTTTGCGGCCTCCCACCCCTTTGCGGCCTCCCACCCCTTTGCGGCCTCCACTTTTTCCTGGCCTCTACCTCCCCTCCAGCCTCCCACCCCTTTGCGGCCTCCCACCCCTTTGCGGCCTCCACTTTTTCCTGGCCTCTACCTCCCCTCCAGCCTCCCACCCCTTTGTGGCCTCCCACCCCTTTTCGGCCTCTTTTGACTCTGTAGTCACCGCAACAACAGTCTCTTTGTCCAGGACAGACCTGTAGCCATCCCAGGATTTGTCTCCATGATCAAGGAGGACGTCTGGGATAGGACGGGACTCTCTCACTGATGGAACACCGTTTCTACGATTGGGTTGCCACTCTAGCCATTCCCCAGGTACATCCCCGTGATCCGGCAGAACTTTGGGAATGGAGGTGACTCTCTAACTGCGGGAGTACCATGTCTATGAGCGGAACGCCACTCTAGCTGTCCCAGAAATATGTCTCAAAGATCCGGGAGGAGCTCTGGGATCAGAGGGGACTCTCTAGCCAAGGGAAAACAGTCTCTCTGACCGTAACGCCACTCTGGCTGTGCCGGAGGTATGTGTCTATGATGCCTGATGACTTCTGGGATCCGAGGGGATTCTCTACCCACCAGAACAGCGTCTCTGTGACCTGACCGCCACTCTCGATGTTTTGCAGGCGTGCCTCCACGATGTGGCAGGAATCCTGGCATCGTAGGTGACTCTCTAGCTCCCCGAAGGAAGTCTCTATGAGAGGAATGCCATTCTAGCTGTCCTGGAGGTATCTGTCTCTGATCCGGGAGGACTTCCTGGGTTGGAGGGGCCTCGCTAAGCACCGGAAGACTGTCTCTATGACAGGAATGGCACTCTAGCTGCCTGGGAGGTTATGCCTCTATGATGCGGGAGGAAAGCTCTCTTTGGAGCGGGGTCTCTATCTCCCCGAACACGGCCTGTATGACCGGAACGCCCGCCTAGCCGTCCTGGAGGTATGTCTCCAGGACATGGGAGGCCTTCCAGGACTGGAGGGGACTCTATAGCTGCTGGAACACCGTCTCGATGGCCGGAATGCCACTGTGGCCATCCTGGATGTGTATCTCCATGATGCGGGAGGACTTCGGGGATAGCGGGCGACTAACTAACCGTGGGAAAACGGCCTCTATGACGGGAATGCCCCTCTAGCCCTGCCAGAGGTATGCCTCCAGGATCCGGGAGGACGTCTGGGATCACATGTGACTCTCTAGCGGTGCGAAAGCTGCCTCTATGGTCCAGAACGCCACTCTAGCCGTCCTGGATGTATGTCTCCATGATCGAGGTGGATTTCTGGGATGGGACGTGACCAGCTAGTTGCCGGACAACCCGCTCTATGACCACAATGCCACTCAAGCCATTCAGCAGGTATGTCTCCGTGATGCAGGAGGATTTCTGGGATCGGAGACGACTCTCTAGCCATGGCAATAGCCTCCCTGTATGCCGGAATGGCACTCTAGCCCTCCTGGATGGATGTCTTTGTGATGCGGGAGGACCTGCGTGTTTGGAACGGAGTCTCTAGGTGCTTTGACACCATCTCTACCGCTGGAATGCCACGCTGGCTGTCTGGGAGGTCTGTGTGTATGATCTGCTTGGACTTCTGGGATGGGAGGGGACTCTCTGGCTGTGGGAACACTGTTTTCAACAATAGGAAGGCCTGTCTGGCCATCCCAGACGTATGTTTCTCTGATCTGGGAGGATTTCCGGGATCGCAGTGGAGTCTCCATCTGCCGCAACAGCATCTCTCTGATGAGAATGCCAGTCTATCCATGCCGGCGGTATATCTCCGTGATCGGGAGGCCGTCTGAGAGCAGAGCGGAGTCTCCAGGCGCTGCAACACCATCTCTATGACTGGAATGCCACTCTAGCCCTGTGCGAGGTATGTCTCTCTAATCCCAGAGGACTTGCGGGAGCGGAAGGGACTCTGTAGGTGCCAGAACACCATTTCCACGAGCGGAATGCCACCCGAGCTGTCCCGGATGGAGCTTCTCTGTGATGCGGGAGACACTCCAGCCTTCCATCCCTTTTCAGGCTCCGCTTATTTCTGTCCTTAGTTGCCCTCCAGTCTCTCACTGATTTTCAGCCTCCACGTTTCTCTAGCCTCTCCTTCCCCTCTGGCCTCGCACATCTTTCTGGCCTACGACACGCCATCAACCTCCACTTCTTTCTGGCCTCTAGCTGCCCTCCGGCCTCCCACCCCTTTTCGGCCTCCACTTTTTCCTGGCCTCTACCTCCCCTCCAGCCTCCCACCCCTTTGTGGCCTCCCACCCCTTTTCGGCCTCCACTTTTTCCTGGCCTCTACCTCCCCTCCGGCCTCCCACCCCTTTGCGGCCTCCCACCCCTTTTCGGCCTCCACTTTTTCCTGGCCTCAACCTCCCCTCCAGCCTCCCACCCCTTTGCGGCCTCCCACCCCTTTTCGGCCTCCACTTTTTCCTGGCCTCTACCTCCCCTCCAGCCTCCCATCCCTTTGCGGCCTCCCACCCCTTTTCGGCCTCTTTTGACTCTGTAGTCACCGCAACAACAGTCTCTTTGTCCAGGACACACCTGTAGCCATCCCAGGATTTGTCTCCATGATCAAGGAGGACGTCTGGGATAGGACGGGACTCTCTCACTGATGGAACACCGTTTCTACGATTGGGTTGCCACTCTAGCCATTCCCCAGGTACATCCCCGTGATCCGGCAGAACTTTGGGAATGGAGGTGACTCTCTAACTGCGGGAGTACCATGTCTATGAGCGGAACGCCACTCTAGCTGTCCCAGAAATATGTCTCAAAGATCCGGGAGGAGCTCTGGGATCAGAGGGGACTCTCTAGCCAAGGGAAAACAGTCTCTCTGACCGTAACGCCACTCTGGCTGTGCCGGAGGTATGTGTCTATGATGCCTGATGACTTCTGGGATCCGAGGGGATTCTCTACCCACCAGAACAGCGTCTCTGTGACCTGACCGCCACTCTCGATGTTTTGCAGGCGTGCCTCCACGATGTGGCAGGAATCCTGGCATTGTAGGTGACTCTCTAGCTCCCCGAAGGAAGTCTCTATGAGAGGAATGCCATTCTAGCTGTCCTGGAGGTATCTGTCTCTGATCCGGGAGGACTTCCTGGGTTGGAGGGGCCTCGCTAAGCACCGGAAGACTGTCTCTATGACAGGAATGGCACTCTAGCTGCCTGGGAGGTTATGCCTCTATGATGCGGGAGGAAAGCTCTCTTTGGAGCGGGGTCTCTATCTCCCCGAACACGGCCTGTATGACCGGAACGCCCGCCTAGCCATCCTGGAGGTATGTCTCCAGGACATGGGAGGCCTTCCAGGACTGGAGGGGACTCTATAGCTGCTGGAACACCGTCTCGATGGCCGGAATGCCACTGTGGCCATCCTGGATGTGTATCTCCATGATGCGGGAGGACTTCGGGGATAGCGGGCGACTAACTAACCGTGGGAAAACGGCCTCTATGACGGGAATGCCCCTCTAGCCCTGCCAGAGGTATGCCTCCAGGATCCGGGAGGACGTCTGGGATCACATGTGACTCTCTAGCGGTGCGAAAGCTGCCTCTATGGTCCAGAACGCCACTCTAGCCGTCCTGGATGTATGTCTCCATGATCGAGGTGGATTTCTGGGATGGGACGTGACCAGCTAGTTGCCGGACAACCCGCTCTATGACCACAATGCCACTCAAGCCATTCAGCAGGTATGTCTCCGTGATGCAGGAGGATTTCTGGGATCGGAGACGACTCTCTAGCCATGGCAATAGCCTCCCTGTATGCCGGAATGGCACTCTAGCCCTCCTGGATGGATGTCTTTGTGATGCGGGAGGACCTGCGTGTTTGGAACGGAGTCTCTAGGTGCTTTGACACCATCTCTACCGCTGGAATGCCACGCTGGCTGTCTGGGAGGTCTGTGTGTAT
Organism: Phaethon aethereus; assembly: GCF_964289735.1. Taxonomy (NCBI): domain Eukaryota; kingdom Metazoa; phylum Chordata; class Aves; order Phaethontiformes; family Phaethontidae; genus Phaethon; species Phaethon aethereus. Next base: position 120,139 of record NW_028113990.1, on the reverse strand, counting down.
GATCTGCTTGGACTTCTGGGATGGGAGGGGACTCTCTGGCTGTGGGAACACTGTTTTCAACAATAGGAAGGCCTGTCTGGCCATCCCAGACGTATGTTTCTCTGATCTGGGAGGATTTCCGGGATCGCAGTGGAGTCTCCATCTGCCGCAACAGCATCTCTCTGATGAGAATGCCAGTCTATCCATGCCGGAGGTATATCTCCATGATCGGGAGGCTGTCTGAGAGCAGAGCGGAGTCTCCAGGCGCTGCAACACCATCTCTATGACTGGAATGCCACTCTAGCCCTGTGCGAGGTATGTCTCTCTAATCCCAGAGGACTTGCGGGAGCGGAAGGGACTCTGTAGGTGCCAGAACACCATTTCCACGAGCGGAATGCCACCCGAGCCGTCCCGGATGCAGCTTCTCTGTGATGCGGGAGACACTCCAGCCTTCCATCCCTTTTCAGGCTCCGCTTATTTCTGTCCTTAGTTGCCCTCCAGTCTCTCACTGATTTTCAGCCTCCACGTTTCTCTAGCCTCTCCTTCCCCTCTGGCCTCGCACATCTTTCTGGCCTACGACACGCCATCAACCTCCACTTTTTCCTGGCCTCTAGCTGCCCTCCGGCCTCCCACCCCTTTTCGGCCTCCACTTTTTCCTGGCCTCTACCTCCCCTCCGGCCTCCCACCCCTTTGTGGCCTCCCACCCCTTTTCGGCCTCCACTTTTTCCTGGCCTCTACCTCCCCTCCGGCCTCCCACCCCTTTGCGGCCTCCCACCCCTTTTCGGCCTCCACTTTATCCTGGCCTCTACTTCCCCTCCGGCCTCCCACCCCTTTGCGGCCTCCCACCCCTTTTCGGCCTCCACTTTTTCCTGGCCTCTACCTCCCCTCCAGCCTCCCACCCCTTTGCGGCCTCCCACCCCTTTGCGGCCTCTTTTGACGCTGTAGTCACCGCAACAACAGTCTCTTTGTCCAGGACACACCTGTAGCCATCAGGATTTGTCTCCATGATCAAGGAGCACGTCTGGGATAGGACGGGACTCTCTCACTGATGGAACACCGTTTCTACGATTGGGTTGCCACTCTAGCCATTCCCCAGGTACATCCCCGTGATCCGGCAGAACTTTGGGAATGGAGGTGACTCTCTAACCGCGGGAGTACCATGTGTATGAGCGGAACGCCACTCTAGCTGTCCCAGAAATATGTCTCAAAGATCCGGGAGGAGCTCTGGGATCAGCGGGGACTCTCTAGCCAAGGGAAAACGGTCTCTCTGACCGTAACACCACTCTGGCTGTGCCGGAGGTATGTGTCTATGATGCCTGATGACTTCTGGGATCCGAGGGGATTCTCTACCCACCAGAACAGCGTCTCTGTGACCTGACCGCCACTCTCGATGTTTTGCAGGCGTGCCTCCACGATGTGGCAGGAATCCTGGCATCGTAGGTGACTCTCTGGCTCCCCGAAGGAAGTCCCTATGAGAGGAATGCCATTCTAGCCGTCCTGGAGGTATCTGTCTCTGATCCAGGAGGACTTCCTGGGTTGGAGGGGCCTCGCTAAGCACCGGAAGACTGTCTCTATGACAGGAATGGCACTCTAGCTGCCTGGGAGGTTATGCCTCTATGATGCGGGAGGAAAGCTCTCTTTGGAGCGGGGTCTCTATCTCCCCGAACACGGCCTGTATGACCAGAACGCCCGCCTAGCCGTCCTGGAGGTATGTCTCCAGGACATGGGAGGCCTTCCAGGACTGGAGGGGACTCTATAGCTGCTGGAACACCGTCTCGATGGCCGGAATGCCACTGTGGCCATCCTGGATGTATATCTCCATGATGCGGGAGGACTTCGGGGATAGCGGGCGACTAACTAACCGTGGGAAAACCGCCTCTATGACGGGAATGCCCCTCTAGCCCTGCCAGAGGTATGCCTCCAGGATCCGGGAGGACGTCTGGGATCACATGTGACTCTCTAGCGGTGCGAAAGCTGCCTCTATGGTCCAGAACGCCACTCTAGCCGTCCTGGATGTATGTCTCCATGATCGAGGTGGATTTCTGGGATGGGACGTGACCAGCTAGTTGCCGGACAACCCGCTCTATGACCACAATGCCACTCAAGCCATTCAGCAGGTATGTCTCCGTGATGCAGGAGGATTTCTGGGATCGGAGACGACTCTCTAGCCATGGCAATACCCTCCCTGTATGCCGGAATGGCACTCTAACCCTCCTGGATGGATGTCTTTGTGATGTGGGAGGTCTTGCGTGTTTGGAACGGGGTCTCTAGGTGCTTTGATACCATCTCTACTGCTGGAATGGCACGCTGGCTGTCTGGGAGGTCTGTGTGTATGATCTGCTTGGACTTCTGGGATGGGAGATGGGAGGGGACTCTCTGGCTGTGGGAACACTGTTTTCAATGATAGGAAGGCCTGTCTGGCCATCCCAGACGTATGTTTCTCTGATCTGGGAGGATTTCCGGGATCGCAGTGGAGTCTCCATCTGCCGCAACAGCATCTCTCTGATGAGAATGCCAGTCTATCCATGCCGGAGGTATATCTCCATGATCGGGAGGCTGTCTGAGAGCAGAGCGGAGTCTCCAGGCGCTGCAACACCATCTCTATGACTGGAATGCCACTCTAGCCCTGTGCGAGGTATGTCTCTCTAATCCCAGAGGACTTGCGGGAGCGGAAGGGACTCTGTAGGTGCCAGAACACCATTTCCACGAGCGGAATGCCACCCGAGCCGTCCCGGATGCAGCTTCTCTGTGATGCGGGAGACACTCCAGCCTTCCATCCCTTTTCAGGCTCCGCTTATTTCTGTCCTTAGTTGCCCTCCAGTCTCTCACTGATTTTCAGCCTCCACGTTTCTCTAGCCTCTCCTTCCCCTCTGGCCTCGCACATCTTTCTGGCCTACGACACGCCATCAACCTCCACTTTTTCCTGGCCTCTAGCTGCCCTCCGGCCTCCCACCCCTTTTCGGCCTCCACTTTTTCCTGGCCTCTACCTCCCCTCCGGCCTCCCACCCCTTTGTGGCCTCCCACCCCTTTTCGGCCTCCACTTTTTCCTGGCCTCTACCTCCCCTCCGGCCTCCCACCCCTTTGCGGCCTCCCACCCCTTTTCGGCCTCCACTTTATCCTGGCCTCTACTTCCCCTCCGGCCTCCCACCCCTTTGCGGCCTCCCACCCCTTTTCGGCCTCCACTTTTTCCTGGCCTCTACCTCCCCTCCAGCCTCCCACCCCTTTGCGGCCTCCCACCCCTTTGCGGCCTCTTTTGACGCTGTAGTCACCGCAACAACAGTCTCTTTGTCCAGGACACACCTGTAGGCATCAGGATTTGTCTCCATGATCAAGGAGCACGTCTGGGATAGGACGGGACTCTCTCACTGATGGAACACCGTTTCTACGATTGGGTTGCCACTCTAGCCATTCCCCAGGTACATCCCCGTGATCCGGCAGAACTTTGGGAATGGAGGTGACTCTCTAACCGCGGGAGTACCATGTGTATGAGCGGAACGCCACTCTAGCTGTCCCAGAAATATGTCTCAAAGATCCGGGAGGAGCTCTGGGATCAGCGGGGACTCTCTAGCCAAGGGAAAACGGTCTCTCTGACCGTAACACCACTCTGGCTGTGCCGGAGGTATGTGTCTATGATGCCTGATGACTTCTGGGATCCGAGGGGATTCTCTACCCACCAGAACAGCGTCTCTGTGACCTGACCGCCACTCTCGATGTTTTGCAGGCGTGCCTCCACGATGTGGCAGGAATCCTGGCATCGTAGGTGACTCTCTGGCTCCCCGAAGGAAGTCCCTATGAGAGGAATGCCATTCTAGCCGTCCTGGAGGTATCTGTCTCTGATCCGGGAGGACTTCCTGGGTTGGAGGGGCCTCGCTAAGCACCGGAAGACTGTCTCTATGACAGGAATGGCACTCTAGCTGCCTGGGAGGTTATGCCTCTATGATGCGGGAGGAAAGCTCTCTTTGGAGCGGGGTCTCTATCTCCCCGAACACGGCCTGTATGACCGGAACGCCCGCCTAGCCGTCCTGGAGGTATGTCTCCAGGACATGGGAGGCCTTCCAGGACTGGAGGGGACTCTATAGCTGCTGGAACACCGTCTCGATGGCCGGAATGCCACTGTGGCCATCCTGGATGTATATCTCCATGATGCGGGAGGACTTCGGGGATAGCGGGCGACTAACTAACCGTGGGAAAACCGCCTCTATGACGGGAATGCCCCTCTAGCCCTGCCAGAGGTATGCCTCCAGGATCCGGGAGGACGTCTGGGATCACATGTGACTCTCTAGCGGTGCGAAAGCTGCCTCTATGGTCCAGAACGCCACTCTAGCCGTCCTGGATGTATGTCTCCATGATCGAGGTGGATTTCTGGGATGGGACGTGACCAGCTAGTTGCCGGACAACCCGCTCTATGACCACAATGCCACTCAAGCCATTCAGCAGGTATGTCTCCGTGATGCAGGAGGATTTCTGGGATCGGAGACGACTCTCTAGCCATGGCAATACCCTCCCTGTATGCCGGAATGGCACTCTAACCCTCCTGGATGGATGTCTTTGTGATGTGGGAGGTCTTGCGTGTTTGGAACGGGGTCTCTAGGTGCTTTGATACCATCTCTACTGCTGGAATGGCACACTGGCTGTCTGGGAGGTCTGTGTGTATGATCTGCTTGGACTTCTGGGATGGGAGATGGGAGGGGACTCTCTGGCTGTGGGAACACTGTTTTCAACAATAGGAAGGCCTGTCTGGCCATCCCAGACGTATGTTTCTCTGATCTGGGAGGATTTCCGGGATCGCAGTGGAGTCTCCATCTGCCGCAACAGCATCTCTCTGATGAGAATGCCAGTCTATCCATGCCGGCGGTATATCTCCGTGATCGGGAGGCCGTCTGAGAGCAGAGCGGAGTCTCCAGGCGCTGCAACACCATCTCTATGACTGGAATGCCACTCTAGCCCTGTGCGAGGTATGTCTCTCTAATCCCAGAGGACTTGCGGGAGCGGAAGGGACTCTGTAGGTGCCAGAACACCATTTCCACGAGCGGAATGCCACCCGAGCCGTCCCGGATGCAGCTTCTCTGTGATGCGGGAGACACTCCAGCCTTCCATCCCTTTTCAGGCTCCGCTTATTTCTGTCCTTAGTTGCCCTCCAGTCTCTCACTGATTTTCAGCCTCCACGTTTCTCTAGCCTCTCCTTCCCCTCTGGCCTCGCACATCTTTCTGGCCTACGACACGCCATCAACCTCCACTTTTTCCTGGCCTCTAGCTGCCCTCCAGCCTCCCACCCCTTTGCGGCCTCCCACCCCTTTTCGGCCTCCACTTTTTCCTGGCCTCTACCTCCCCTCCGGCCTCCCACCCCTTTGCGGCCTCCCACCCCTTTTCGGCCTCTTTTGACTCTGTAGTCACCGCAACAACAGTCTCTTTGTCCAGGACACACCTGTAGCCATCCCAGGATTTGTCTCCATGATCAAGGAGGACGTCTGGGATAGGACGGGACTCTCTCACTGATGGAACACCGTTTCTACGATTGGGTTGCCACTCTAGCCATTCCCCAGGTACATCCCCGTGATCCGGCAGAACTTTGGGAATGGAGGTGACTCTCTAACCGCGGGAGTACCATGTCTGTGAGCGGAACGCCACTCTAGCTGTCCCAGAAATATGTCTCAAAGATCCGGGAGGAGCTCTGGGATCAGAGGGGACTCTCTAGCCAAGGGAAAACAGTCTCTCTGACCGTAACGCCACTCTGGCTATGCCGGAGGTATGTGTCTATGATGCCTGATGACTTCTGGGATCCGAGGGGATTCTCTACCCACCAGAACAGCGTCTCTGTGACCTGACCGCCACTCTCGATGTTTTGCAGGCGTGCCTCCACGATGTGGCAGGAATCCTGGCATCGTAGGTGACTCTCTAGCTCCCCGAAGGAAGTCTCTATGAGAGGAATGCCATTCTAGCTGTCCTGGAGGTATCTGTCTCTGATCCGGGAGGACTTCCTGGGTTGGAGGGGCCTCGCTAAGCACCGGAAGACTGTCTCTATGACAGGAATGGCACTCTAGCTGCCTGGGAGGTTATGCCTCTATGATGCGGGAGGAAAGCTCTCTTTGGAGCGGGGTCTCTATCTCCCCGAACACGGCCTGTATGACCGGAACGCCCGCCTAGCCGTCCTGGAGGTATGTCTCCAGGACATGGGAGGCCTTCCAGGACTGGAGGGGACTCTATAGCTGCTGGAACACCGTCTCGATGGCCGGAATGCCACTGTGGCCATCCTGGATGTGTATCTCCATGATGCGGGAGGACTTCGGGGATAGCGGGCGACTAACTAACCGTGGGAAAACGGCCCTTAATGACGGGAATGCCCCTCTAGCCCTGCCAGAGGTATGCCTCCAGGATCCGGGAGGACGTCTGGGATCACATGTGACTCTCTAGCGGTGCGAAAGCTGCCTCTATGGTCCAGAACGCCACTCTAGCCGTCCTGGATGTATGTCTCCATGATCGAGGTGGATTTCTGGGATGGGACGTGACCAGCTAGTTGCCGGACAACCCGCTCTATGACCACAATGCCACTCAAGCCATTCAGCAGGTATGTCTCCGTGATGCAGGAGGATTTCTGGGATCGGAGACGACTCTCTAGCCATGGCAATAGCCTCCCTGTATGCCGGAATGGCACTCTAGCCCTCCTGGATGGATGTCTTTGTGATGCGGGAGGACCTGCGTGTTTGGAACGGAGTCTCTAGGTGCTTTGACACCATCTCTACCGCTGGAATGCCACGCTGGCTGTCTGGGAGGTCTGTGTGTATGATCTGCTTGGACTTCTGGGATGGGAGGGGACTCTCTGGCTGTGGGAACACTGTTTTCAACAATAGGAAGGCCTGTCTGGCCATCCCAGACGTATGTTTCTCTGATCTGGGAGGATTTCCGGGATCGCAGTGGAGTCTCCATCTGCCGCAACAGCATCTCTCTGATGAGAATGCCAGTCTATCCATGCCGGCGGTATATCTCCGTGATCGGGAGGCTGTCTGAGAGCAGAGCGGAGTCTCCAGGCGCTGCAACACCATCTCTATGACTGGAATGCCACTCTAGCCCTGTGCGAGGTATGTCTCTCTAATCCCAGAGGACTTGCGGGAGCGGAAGGGACTCTGTAGGTGCCAGAACACCATTTCCACGAGCGGAATGCCACCCGAGCCGTCCCGGATGCAGCTTCTCTGTGATGCGGGAGACACTCCAGCCTTCCATCCCTTTTCAGGCTCCGCTTATTTCTGTCCTTAGTTGCCCTCCAGTCTCTCACTGATTTTCAGCCTCCACGTTTCTCTAGCCTCTCCTTCCCCTCTGGCCTCGCACATCTTTCTGGCCTACGACACGCCATCAACCTCCACTTCTTTCTGGCCTCTAGCTGCCCTCCGGCCTCCCACCCCTTTTCGGCCTCCACTATTTCCTGGCCTCTACCTAGCCTCCAGCCTCCCACCCCTTTGTGGCCTCCCACCCCTTTTCGGCCTCCACTTTTTCCTGGCCTTTACCTCCCCTCCGGACTCCCACCCCTTTGCGGCCTCCCACCCCTTTGCGGCCTCCCACCCCTTTGCGGCCTCCCACCCCTTTGCGGCCTCCCACCCCTTTGCGGCCTCCACTTTTTCCTGGCCTCTACCTCCCCTCCAGCCTCCCACCCCTTTGCGGCCTCCCACCCCTTTGCGGCCTCCACTTTTTCCTGGCCTCTACCTCCCCTCCAGCCTCCCACCCCTTTGTGGCCTCCCACCCCTTTTCGGCCTCTTTTGACTCTGTAGTCACCGCAACAACAGTCTCTTTGTCCAGGACAGACCTGTAGCCATCCCAGGATTTGTCTCCATGATCAAGGAGGACGTCTGGGATAGGACGGGACTCTCTCACTGATGGAACACCGTTTCTACGATTGGGTTGCCACTCTAGCCATTCCCCAGGTACATCCCCGTGATCCGGCAGAACTTTGGGAATGGAGGTGACTCTCTAACTGCGGGAGTACCATGTCTATGAGCGGAACGCCACTCTAGCTGTCCCAGAAATATGTCTCAAAGATCCGGGAGGAGCTCTGGGATCAGAGGGGACTCTCTAGCCAAGGGAAAACAGTCTCTCTGACCGTAACGCCACTCTGGCTGTGCCGGAGGTATGTGTCTATGATGCCTGATGACTTCTGGGATCCGAGGGGATTCTCTACCCACCAGAACAGCGTCTCTGTGACCTGACCGCCACTCTCGATGTTTTGCAGGCGTGCCTCCACGATGTGGCAGGAATCCTGGCATCGTAGGTGACTCTCTAGCTCCCCGAAGGAAGTCTCTATGAGAGGAATGCCATTCTAGCTGTCCTGGAGGTATCTGTCTCTGATCCGGGAGGACTTCCTGGGTTGGAGGGGCCTCGCTAAGCACCGGAAGACTGTCTCTATGACAGGAATGGCACTCTAGCTGCCTGGGAGGTTATGCCTCTATGATGCGGGAGGAAAGCTCTCTTTGGAGCGGGGTCTCTATCTCCCCGAACACGGCCTGTATGACCGGAACGCCCGCCTAGCCGTCCTGGAGGTATGTCTCCAGGACATGGGAGGCCTTCCAGGACTGGAGGGGACTCTGTAGCTGCTGGAACACCGTCTCGATGGCCGGAATGCCACTGTGGCCATCCTGGATGTGTATCTCCATGATGCGGGAGGACTTCGGGGATAGCGGGCGACTAACTAACCGTGGGAAAACGGCCTCTATGACGGGAATGCCCCTCTAGCCCTGCCAGAGGTATGCCTCCAGGATCCGGGAGGACGTCTGGGATCACATGTGACTCTCTAGCGGTGCGAAAGCTGCCTCTATGGTCCAGAACGCCACTCTAGCCGTCCTGGATGTATGTCTCCATGATCGAGGTGGATTTCTGGGATGGGACGTGACCAGCTAGTTGCCGGACAACCCGCTCTATGACCACAATGCCACTCAAGCCATTCAGCAGGTATGTCTCCGTGATGCAGGAGGATTTCTGGGATCGGAGACGACTCTCTAGCCATGGCAATAGCCTCCCTGTATGCCGGAATGGCACTCTAGCCCTCCTGGATGGATGTCTTTGTGATGCGGGAGGACCTGCGTGTTTGGAACGGAGTCTCTAGGTGCTTTGACACCATCTCTACCGCTGGAATGCCACGCTGGCTGTCTGGGAGGTCTGTGTGTATGATCTGCTTGGACTTCTGGGATGGGAGGGGACTCTCTGGCTGTGGGAACACTGTTTTCAACAATAGGAAGGCCTGTCTGGCCATCCCAGACGTATGTTTCTCTGATCTGGGAGGATTTCCGGGATCGCAGTGGAGTCTCCATCTGCCGCAACAGCATCTCTCTGATGAGAATGCCAGTCTATCCATGCCGGCGGTATATCTCCGTGATCGGGAGGCTGTCTGAGAGCAGAGCGGAGTCTCCAGGCGCTGCAACACCATCTCTATGACTGGAATGCCACTCTAGCCCTGTGCGAGGTATGTCTCTCTAATCCCAGAGGACTTGCGGGAGCGGAAGGGACTCTGTAGGTGCCAGAACACCATTTCCACGAGCGGAATGCCACCCGAGCTGTCCCGGATGGAGCTTCTCTGTGATGCGGGAGACACTCCAGCCTTCCATCCCTTTTCAGGCTCCGCTTATTTCTGTCCTTAGTTGCCCTCCAGTCTCTCACTGATTTTCAGCCTCCACGTTTCTCTAGCCTCTCCTTCCCCTCTGGCCTCGCACATCTTTCTGGCCTACGACACGCCATCAACCTCCACTTCTTTCTGGCCTCTAGCTGCCCTCCGGCCTCCCACCCCTTTTCGGCCTCCACTTTTTCCTGGCCTCTACCTCCCCTCCAGCCTCCCACCCCTTTGTGGCCTCCCACCCCTTTTCGGCCTCCACTTTTTCCTGGCCTCTACCTCCCCTCCGGCCTCCCACCCCTTTGCGGCCTCCCACCCCTTTTCGGCCTCCACTTTTTCCTGGCCTCAACCTCCCCTCCAGCCTCCCACCCCTTTGCGGCCTCCCACCCCTTTTCGGCCTCCACTTTTTCCTGGCCTCTACCTCCCCTCCAGCCTCCCATCCCTTTGCGGCCTCCCACCCCTTTTCGGCCTCTTTTGACTCTGTAGTCACCGCAACAACAGTCTCTTTGTCCAGGACACACCTGTAGCCATCCCAGGATTTGTCTCCATGATCAAGGAGGACGTCTGGGATAGGACGGGACTCTCTCACTGATGGAACACCGTTTCTACGATTGGGTTGCCACTCTAGCCATTCCCCAGGTACATCCCCGTGATCCGGCAGAACTTTGGGAATGGAGGTGACTCTCTAACTGCGGGAGTACCATGTCTATGAGCGGAACGCCACTCTAGCTGTCCCAGAAATATGTCTCAAAGATCCGGGAGGAGCTCTGGGATCAGAGGGGACTCTCTAGCCAAGGGAAAACAGTCTCTCTGACCGTAACGCCACTCTGGCTGTGCCGGAGGTATGTGTCTATGATGCCTGATGACTTCTGGGATCCGAGGGGATTCTCTACCCACCAGAACAGCGTCTCTGTGACCTGACCGCCACTCTCGATGTTTTGCAGGCGTGCCTCCACGATGTGGCAGGAATCCTGGCATTGTAGGTGACTCTCTAGCTCCCCGAAGGAAGTCTCTATGAGAGGAATGCCATTCTAGCTGTCCTGGAGGTATCTGTCTCTGATCCGGGAGGACTTCCTGGGTTGGAGGGGCCTCGCTAAGCACCGGAAGACTGTCTCTATGACAGGAATGGCACTCTAGCTGCCTGGGAGGTTATGCCTCTATGATGCGGGAGGAAAGCTCTCTTTGGAGCGGGGTCTCTATCTCCCCGAACACGGCCTGTATGACCGGAACGCCCGCCTAGCCATCCTGGAGGTATGTCTCCAGGACATGGGAGGCCTTCCAGGACTGGAGGGGACTCTATAGCTGCTGGAACACCGTCTCGATGGCCGGAATGCCACTGTGGCCATCCTGGATGTGTATCTCCATGATGCGGGAGGACTTCGGGGATAGCGGGCGACTAACTAACCGTGGGAAAACGGCCTCTATGACGGGAATGCCCCTCTAGCCCTGCCAGAGGTATGCCTCCAGGATCCGGGAGGACGTCTGGGATCACATGTGACTCTCTAGCGGTGCGAAAGCTGCCTCTATGGTCCAGAACGCCACTCTAGCCGTCCTGGATGTATGTCTCCATGATCGAGGTGGATTTCTGGGATGGGACGTGACCAGCTAGTTGCCGGACAACCCGCTCTATGACCACAATGCCACTCAAGCCATTCAGCAGGTATGTCTCCGTGATGCAGGAGGATTTCTGGGATCGGAGACGACTCTCTAGCCATGGCAATAGCCTCCCTGTATGCCGGAATGGCACTCTAGCCCTCCTGGATGGATGTCTTTGTGATGCGGGAGGACCTGCGTGTTTGGAACGGAGTCTCTAGGTGCTTTGACACCATCTCTACCGCTGGAATGCCACGCTGGCTGTCTGGGAGGTCTGTGTGTATGATCTGCTTGGACTTCTGGGATGGGAGGGGACTCTCTGGCTGTGGGAACACTGTTTTCAACAATAGGAAGGCCTGTCTGGCCATCCCAGACGTATGTTTCTCTGATCTGGGAGGATTTCCGGGATCGCAGTGGAGTCTCCATCTGCCGCAACAGCATCTCTCTGATGAGAATGCCAGTCTATCCATGCCGGAGGTATATCTCCATGATCGGGAGGCTGTCTGAGAGCAGAGCGGAGTCTCCAGGCGCTGCAACACCATCTCTATGACTGGAATGCCACTCTAGCCCTGTGCGAGGTATGTCTCTCTAATCCCAGAGGACTTGCGGGAGCGGAAGGGACTCTGTAGGTGCCAGAACACCATTTCCACGAGCGGAATGCCACCCGAGCCGTCCCGGATGCAGCTTCTCTGTGATGCGGGAGACACTCCAGCCTTCCATCCCTTTTCAGGCTCCGCTTATTTCTGTCCTTAGTTGCCCTCCAGTCTCTCACTGATTTTCAGCCTCCACGTTTCTCTAGCCTCTCCTTCCCCTCTGGCTTCGCACATCTTTCTGGCCTACGACACGCCATCAACCTCCACTTTTTCCTGGCCTCTAGCTGCCCTCCGGCCTCCCACCCCTTTTCGGCCTCCACTTTTTCCTGGCCTCTACCTCCCCTCCGGCCTCCCACCCCTTTGTGGCCTCCCACCCCTTTTCGGCCTCCACTTTTTCCTGGCCTCTACCTCCCCTCCGGCCTCCCACCCCTTTGCGGCCTCCCACCCCTTTTCGGCCTCCACTTTATCCTGGCCTCTACTTCCCCTCCGGCCTCCCACCCCTTTGCGGCCTCCCACCCCTTTTCGGCCTCCACTTTTTCCTGGCCTCTACCTCCCCTCCAGCCTCCCACCCCTTTGCGGCCTCCCACCCCTTTGCGGCCTCTTTTGACGCTGTAGTCACCGCAACAACAGTCTCTTTGTCCAGGACACACCTGTAGCCATCAGGATTTGTCTCCATGATCAAGGAGCACGTCTGGGATAGGACGGGACTCTCTCACTGATGGAACACCGTTTCTACGATTGGGTTGCCACTCTAGCCATTCCCCAGGTACATCCCCGTGATCCGGCAGAACTTTGGGAATGGAGGTGACTCTCTAACCGCGGGAGTACCATGTGTATGAGCGGAACGCCACTCTAGCTGTCCCAGAAATATGTCTCAAAGATCCGGGAGGAGCTCTGGGATCAGCGGGGACTCTCTAGCCAAGGGAAAACGGTCTCTCTGACCGTAACACCACTCTGGCTGTGCCGGAGGTATGTGTCTATGATGCCTGATGACTTCTGGGATCCGAGGGGATTCTCTACCCACCAGAACAGCGTCTCTGTGACCTGACCGCCACTCTCGATGTTTTGCAGGCGTGCCTCCACGATGTGGCAGGAATCCTGGCATCGTAGGTGACTCTCTGGCTCCCCGAAGGAAGTCTCTATGAGAGGAATGCCATTCTAGCCGTCCTGGAGGTATCTGTCTCTGATCCGGGAGGACTTCCTGGGTTGGAGGGGCCTCGCTAAGCACCGGAAGACTGTCTCTATGACAGGAATGGCACTCTAGCTGCCTGGGAGGTTATGCCTCTATGATGCGGGAGGAAAGCTCTCTTTGGAGCGGGGTCTCTATCTCCCCGAACACGGCCTGTATGACCGGAACGCCCGCCTAGCCGTCCTGGAGGTATGTCTCCAGGACATGGGAGGCCTTCCAGGACTGGAGGGGACTCTGTAGCTGCTGGAACACCGTCTCGATGGCCGGAATGCCACTGTGGCCATCCTGGATGTGTATCTCCATGATGCGGGAGGACTTCGGGGATAGCGGGCGACTAACTAACCGTGGGAAAACGGCCTCTATGACGGGAATGCCCCTCTAGCCCTGCCAGAGGTATGCCTCCAGGATCCGGGAGGACGTCTGGGATCACATGTGACTCTCTAGCGGTGCGAAAGCTGCCTCTATGGTCCAGAACGCCACTCTAGCCGTCCTGGATGTATGTCTCCATGATCGAGGTGGATTTCTGGGATGGGACGTGACCAGCTAGTTGCCGGACAACCCGCTCTATGACCACAATGCCACTCAAGCCATTCAGCAGGTATGTCTCCGTGATGCAGGAGGATTTCTGGGATCGGAGACGACTCTCTAGCCATGGCAATAGCCTCCCTGTATGCCGGAATGGCACTCTAGCCCTCCTGGATGGATGTCTTTGTGATGCGGGAGGACCTGCGTGTTTGGAACGGAGTCTCTAGGTGCTTTGACACCATCTCTACCGCTGGAATGCCACGCTGGCTGTCTGGGAGGTCTGTGTGTATGATCTGCTTGGACTTCTGGGATGGGAGGGGACTCTCTGGCTGTGGGAACACTGTTTTCAACAATAGGAAGGCCTGTCTGGCCATCCCAGACGTATGTTTCTCTGATCTGGGAGGATTTCCGGGATCGCAGTGGAGTCTCCATCTGCCGCAACAGCATCTCTCTGATGAGAATGCCAGTCTATCCATGCCGGCGGTATATCTCCGTGATCGGGAGGCTGTCTGAGAGCAGAGCGGAGTCTCCAGGCGCTGCAACACCATCTCTATGACTGGAATGCCACTCTAGCCCTGTGCGAGGTATGTCTCTCTAATCCCAGAGGACTTGCGGGAGCGGAAGGGACTCTGTAGGTGCCAGAACACCATTTCCACGAGCGGAATGCCACCCGAGCTGTCCCGGATGGAGCTTCTCTGTGATGCGGGAGACACTCCAGCCTTCCATCCCTTTTCAGGCTCCGCTTATTTCTGTCCTTAGTTGCCCTCCAGTCTCTCACTGATTTTCAGCCTCCACGTTTCTCTAGCCTCTCCTTCCCCTCTGGCCTCGCACATCTTTCTGGCCTACGACACGCCATCAACCTCCACTTCTTTCTGGCCTCTAGCTGCCCTCCGGCCTCCCACCCCTTTTCGGCCTCCACTTTTTCCTGGCCTCTACCTCCCCTCCAGCCTCCCACCCCTTTGTGGCCTCCCACCCCTTTTCGGCCTCCACTTTTTCCTGGCCTCTACCTCCCCTCCGGCCTCCCACCCCTTTGCGGCCTCCCACCCCTTTTCGGCCTCCACTTTTTCCTGGCCTCAACCTCCCCTCCAGCCTCCCACCCCTTTGCGGCCTCCCACCCCTTTTCGGCCTCCACTTTTTCCTGGCCTCTACCTCCCCTCCAGCCTCCCATCCCTTTGCGGCCTCCCACCCCTTTTCGGCCTCTTTTGACTCTGTAGTCACCGCAACAACAGTCTCTTTGTCCAGGACACACCTGTAGCCATCCCAGGATTTGTCTCCATGATCAAGGAGGACGTCTGGGATAGGACGGGACTCTCTCACTGATGGAACACCGTTTCTACGATTGGGTTGCCACTCTAGCCATTCCCCAGGTACATCCCCGTGATCCGGCAGAACTTTGGGAATGGAGGTGACTCTCTAACTGCGGGAGTACCATGTCTATGAGCGGAACGCCACTCTAGCTGTCCCAGAAATATGTCTCAAAGATCCGGGAGGAGCTCTGGGATCAGAGGGGACTCTCTAGCCAAGGGAAAACAGTCTCTCTGACCGTAACGCCACTCTGGCTGTGCCGGAGGTATGTGTCTATGATGCCTGATGACTTCTGGGATCCGAGGGGATTCTCTACCCACCAGAACAGCGTCTCTGTGACCTGACCGCCACTCTCGATGTTTTGCAGGCGTGCCTCCACGATGTGGCAGGAATCCTGGCATTGTAGGTGACTCTCTAGCTCCCCGAAGGAAGTCTCTATGAGAGGAATGCCATTCTAGCTGTCCTGGAGGTATCTGTCTCTGATCCGGGAGGACTTCCTGGGTTGGAGGGGCCTCGCTAAGCACCGGAAGACTGTCTCTATGACAGGAATGGCACTCTAGCTGCCTGGGAGGTTATGCCTCTATGATGCGGGAGGAAAGCTCTCTTTGGAGCGGGGTCTCTATCTCCCCGAACACGGCCTGTATGACCGGAACGCCCGCCTAGCCATCCTGGAGGTATGTCTCCAGGACATGGGAGGCCTTCCAGGACTGGAGGGGACTCTATAGCTGCTGGAACACCGTCTCGATGGCCGGAATGCCACTGTGGCCATCCTGGATGTGTATCTCCATGATGCGGGAGGACTTCGGGGATAGCGGGCGACTAACTAACCGTGGGAAAACGGCCTCTATGACGGGAATGCCCCTCTAGCCCTGCCAGAGGTATGCCTCCAGGATCCGGGAGGACGTCTGGGATCACATGTGACTCTCTAGCGGTGCGAAAGCTGCCTCTATGGTCCAGAACGCCACTCTAGCCGTCCTGGATGTATGTCTCCATGATCGAGGTGGATTTCTGGGATGGGACGTGACCAGCTAGTTGCCGGACAACCCGCTCTATGACCACAATGCCACTCAAGCCATTCAGCAGGTATGTCTCCGTGATGCAGGAGGATTTCTGGGATCGGAGACGACTCTCTAGCCATGGCAATAGCCTCCCTGTATGCCGGAATGGCACTCTAGCCCTCCTGGATGGATGTCTTTGTGATGCGGGAGGACCTGCGTGTTTGGAACGGAGTCTCTAGGTGCTTTGACACCATCTCTACCGCTGGAATGCCACGCTGGCTGTCTGGGAGGTCTGTGTGTATGATCTGCTTGGACTTCTGGGATGGGAGGGGACTCTCTGGCTGTGGGAACACTGTTTTCAACAATAGGAAGGCCTGTCTGGCCATCCCAGACGTATGTTTCTCTGATCTGGGAGGATTTCCGGGATCGCAGTGGAGTCTCCATCTGCCGCAACAGCATCTCTCTGATGAGAATGCCAGTCTATCCATGCCGGAGGTATATCTCCATGATCGGGAGGCTGTCTGAGAGCAGAGCGGAGTCTCCAGGCGCTGCAACACCATCTCTATGACTGGAATGCCACTCTAGCCCTGTGCGAGGTATGTCTCTCTAATCCCAGAGGACTTGCGGGAGCGGAAGGGACTCTGTAGGTGCCAGAACACCATTTCCACGAGCGGAATGCCACCCGAGCCGTCCCGGATGCAGCTTCTCTGTGATGCGGGAGACACTCCAGCCTTCCATCCCTTTTCAGGCTCCGCTTATTTCTGTCCTTAGTTGCCCTCCAGTCTCTCACTGATTTTCAGCCTCCACGTTTCTCTAGCCTCTCCTTCCCCTCTGGCTTCGCACATCTTTCTGGCCTACGACACGCCATCAACCTCCACTTTTTCCTGGCCTCTAGCTGCCCTCCGGCCTCCCACCCCTTTTCGGCCTCCACTTTTTCCTGGCCTCTACCTCCCCTCCGGCCTCCCACCCCTTTGTGGCCTCCCACCCCTTTTCGGCCTCCACTTTTTCCTGGCCTCTACCTCCCCTCCGGCCTCCCACCCCTTTGCGGCCTCCCACCCCTTTTCGGCCTCCACTTTATCCTGGCCTCTACTTCCCCTCCGGCCTCCCACCCCTTTGCGGCCTCCCACCCCTTTTCGGCCTCCACTTTTTCCTGGCCTCTACCTCCCCTCCAGCCTCCCACCCCTTTGCGGCCTCCCACCCCTTTGCGGCCTCTTTTGACGCTGTAGTCACCGCAACAACAGTCTCTTTGTCCAGGACACACCTGTAGCCATCAGGATTTGTCTCCATGATCAAGGAGCACGTCTGGGATAGGACGGGACTCTCTCACTGATGGAACACCGTTTCTACGATTGGGTTGCCACTCTAGCCATTCCCCAGGTACATCCCCGTGATCCGGCAGAACTTTGGGAATGGAGGTGACTCTCTAACCGCGGGAGTACCATGTGTATGAGCGGAACGCCACTCTAGCTGTCCCAGAAATATGTCTCAAAGATCCGGGAGGAGCTCTGGGATCAGCGGGGACTCTCTAGCCAAGGGAAAACGGTCTCTCTGACCGTAACACCACTCTGGCTGTGCCGGAGGTATGTGTCTATGATGCCTGATGACTTCTGGGATCCGAGGGGATTCTCTACCCACCAGAACAGCGTCTCTGTGACCTGACCGCCACTCTCGATGTTTTGCAGGCGTGCCTCCACGATGTGGCAGGAATCCTGGCATCGTAGGTGACTCTCTGGCTCCCCGAAGGAAGTCTCTATGAGAGGAATGCCATTCTAGCCGTCCTGGAGGTATCTGTCTCTGATCCGGGAGGACTTCCTGGGTTGGAGGGGCCTCGCTAAGCACCGGAAGACTGTCTCTATGACAGGAATGGCACTCTAGCTGCCTGGGAGGTTATGCCTCTATGATGCGGGAGGAAAGCTCTCTTTGGAGCGGGGTCTCTATCTCCCCGAACACGGCCTGTATGACCGGAACGCCCGCCTAGCCATCCTGGAGGTATGTCTCCAGGACATGGGAGGCCTTCCAGGACTGGAGGGGACTCTATAGCTGCTGGAACACCGTCTCGATGGCCGGAATGCCACTGTGGCCATCCTGGATGTGTATCTCCATGATGCGGGAGGACTTCGGGGATAGCGGGCGACTAACTAACCGTGGGAAAACGGCCTCTATGACGGGAATGCCCCTCTAGCCCTGCCAGAGGTATGCCTCCAGGATCCGGGAGGACGTCT
Organism: Phaethon aethereus; assembly: GCF_964289735.1. Classification (NCBI taxonomy): domain Eukaryota; kingdom Metazoa; phylum Chordata; class Aves; order Phaethontiformes; family Phaethontidae; genus Phaethon; species Phaethon aethereus. Next base: position 102,146 of record NW_028113990.1, on the reverse strand, counting down.
GGGATCACATGTGACTCTCTAGCGGTGCGAAAGCTGCCTCTATGGTCCAGAACGCCACTCTAGCCGTCCTGGATGTATGTCTCCATGATCGAGGTGGATTTCTGGGATGGGACGTGACCAGCTAGTTGCCGGACAACCCGCTCTATGACCAGAATGCCACTCAAGCCATTCAGCAGGTATGTCTCCGTGATGCAGGAGGATTTCTGGGATCGGAGACGACTCTCTAGCCATGGCAATACCCTCCCTGTATGCCGGAATGGCACTCTAACCCTCCTGGATGGATGTCTTTGTGATGTGGGAGGTCTTGCGTGTTTGGAACGGGGTCTCTAGGTGCTTTGATACCATCTCTACTGCTGGAATGGCACGCTGGCTGTCTGGGAGGTCTGTGTGTATGATCTGCTTGGACTTCTGGGATGGGAGATGGGAGGGGACTCTCTGGCTGTGGGAACACTGTTTTCAATGATAGGAAGGCCTGTCTGGCCATCCCAGACGTATGTTTCTCTGATCTGGGAGGATTTCCGGGATCGCAGTGGAGTCTCCATCTGCCGCAACAGCATCTCTCTGATGAGAATGCCAGTCTATCCATGCCGGCGGTATATCTCCGTGATCGGGAGGCCGTCTGAGAGCAGAGCGGAGTCTCCAGGCGCTGCAACACCATCTCTATGACTGGAATGCCACTCTAGCCCTGTGCGAGGTATGTCTCTCTAATCCCAGAGGACTTGCGGGAGCGGAAGGGACTCTGTAGGTGCCAGAACACCATTTCCACGAGCGGAATGCCACCCGAGCCGTCCCGGATGCAGCTTCTCTGTGATGCGGGAGACACTCCAGCCTTCCATCCCTTTTCAGGCTCCGCTTATTTCTGTCCTTAGTTGCCCTCCAGTCTCTCACTGATTTTCAGCCTCCACGTTTCTCTAGCCTCTCCTTCCCCTCTGGCCTCGCACATCTTTCTGGCCTACGACACGCCATCAACCTCCACTTTTTCCTGGCCTCTAGCTGCCCTCCAGCCTCCCACCCCTTTGCGGCCTCCCACCCCTTTTCGGCCTCCACTTTTTCCTGGCCTCTACCTCCCCTCCGGCCTCCCACCCCTTTGCGGCCTCCCACCCCTTTTCGGCCTCTTTTGACTCTGTAGTCACCGCAACAACAGTCTCTTTGTCCAGGACACACCTGTAGCCATCCCAGGATTTGTCTCCATGATCAAGGAGGACGTCTGGGATAGGACGGGACTCTCTCACTGATGGAACACCGTTTCTACGATTGGGTTGCCACTCTAGCCATTCCCCAGGTACATCCCCGTGATCCGGCAGAACTTTGGGAATGGAGGTGACTCTCTAACCGCGGGAGTACCATGTCTATGAGCGGAACGCCACTCTAGCTGTCCCAGAAATATGTCTCAAAGATCCGGGAGGAGCTCTGGGATCAGAGGGGACTCTCTAGCCAAGGGAAAACAGTCTCTCTGACCGTAACGCCACTCTGGCTATGCCGGAGGTATGTGTCTATGATGCCTGATGACTTCTGGGATCCGAGGGGATTCTCTACCCACCAGAACAGCGTCTCTGTGACCTGACCGCCACTCTCGATGTTTTGCAGGCGTGCCTCCACGATGTGGCAGGAATCCTGGCATCGTAGGTGACTCTCTGGCTCCCCGAAGGAAGTCCCTATGAGAGGAATGCCATTCTAGCCGTCCTGGAGGTATCTGTCTCTGATCCGGGAGGACTTCCTGGGTTGGAGGGGCCTCGCTAAGCACCGGAAGACTGTCTCTATGACAGGAATGGCACTCTAGCTGCCTGGGAGGTTATGCCTCTATGATGCGGGAGGAAAGCTCTCTTTGGAGCGGGGTCTCTATCTCCCCGAACACGGCCTGTATGACCGGAACGCCCGCCTAGCCGTCCTGGAGGTATGTCTCCAGGACATGGGAGGCCTTCCAGGACTGGAGGGGACTCTATAGCTGCTGGAACACCGTCTCGATGGCCGGAATGCCACTGTGGCCATCCTGGATGTGTATCTCCATGATGCGGGAGGACTTCGGGGATAGCGGGCGACTAACTAACCGTGGGAAAACGGCCTCTATGACGGGAATGCCCCTCTAGCCCTGCCAGAGGTATGCCTCCAGGATCCGGGAGGACGTCTGGGATCACATGTGACTCTCTAGCGGTGCGAAAGCTGCCTCTATGGTCCAGAACGCCACTCTAGCCGTCCTGGATGTATGTCTCCATGATCGAGGTGGATTTCTGGGATGGGACGTGACCAGCTAGTTGCCGGACAACCCGCTCTATGACCACAATGCCACTCAAGCCATTCAGCAGGTATGTCTCCGTGATGCAGGAGGATTTCTGGGATCGGAGACGACTCTCTAGCCATGGCAATAGCCTCCCTGTATGCCGGAATGGCACTCTAGCCCTCCTGGATGGATGTCTTTGTGATGCGGGAGGACCTGCGTGTTTGGAACGGAGTCTCTAGGTGCTTTGACACCATCTCTACCGCTGGAATGCCACGCTGGCTGTCTGGGAGGTCTGTGTGTATGATCTGCTTGGACTTCTGGGATGGGAGGGGACTCTCTGGCTGTGGGAACACTGTTTTCAACAATAGGAAGGCCTGTCTGGCCATCCCAGACGTATGTTTCTCTGATCTGGGAGGATTTCCGGGATCGCAGTGGAGTCTCCATCTGCCGCAACAGCATCTCTCTGATGAGAATGCCAGTCTATCCATGCCGGCGGTATATCTCCGTGATCGGGAGGCTGTCTGAGAGCAGAGCGGAGTCTCCAGGCGCTGCAACACCATCTCTATGACTGGAATGCCACTCTAGCCCTGTGCGAGGTATGTCTCTCTAATCCCAGAGGACTTGCGGGAGCGGAAGGGACTCTGTAGGTGCCAGAACACCATTTCCACGAGCGGAATGCCACCCGAGCCGTCCCGGATGCAGCTTCTCTGTGATGCGGGAGACACTCCAGCCTTCCATCCCTTTTCAGGCTCCGCTTATTTCTGTCCTTAGTTGCCCTCCAGTCTCTCACTGATTTTCAGCCTCCACGTTTCTCTAGCCTCTCCTTCCCCTCTGGCCTCGCACATCTTTCTGGCCTACGACACGCCATCAACCTCCACTTCTTTCTGGCCTCTAGCTGCCCTCCGGCCTCCCACCCCTTTTCGGCCTCCACTATTTCCTGGCCTCTACCTCCCCTCCAGCCTCCCACCCCTTTGTGGCCTCCCACCCCTTTTCGGCCTCCACTTTTTCCTGGCCTTTACCTCCCCTCCGGACTCCCACCCCTTTGCGGCCTCCCACCCCTTTGCGGCCTCCCACCCCTTTGCGGCCTCCCACCCCTTTGCGGCCTCCACTTTTTCCTGGCCTCTACCTCCCCTCCAGCCTCCCACCCCTTTGCGGCCTCCCACCCCTTTGCGGCCTCCACTTTTTCCTGGCCTCTACCTCCCCTCCAGCCTCCCACCCCTTTGTGGCCTCCCACCCCTTTTCGGCCTCTTTTGACTCTGTAGTCACCGCAACAACAGTCTCTTTGTCCAGGACAGACCTGTAGCCATCCCAGGATTTGTCTCCATGATCAAGGAGGACGTCTGGGATAGGACGGGACTCTCTCACTGATGGAACACCGTTTCTACGATTGGGTTGCCACTCTAGCCATTCCCCAGGTACATCCCCGTGATCCGGCAGCACTTTGGGAATGGAGGTGACTCTCTAACTGCGGGAGTACCATGTCTATGAGCGGAACGCCACTCTAGCTGTCCCAGAAATATGTCTCAAAGATCCGGGAGGAGCTCTGGGATCAGAGGGGACTCTCTAGCCAAGGGAAAACAGTCTCTCTGACCGTAACGCCACTCTGGCTGTGCCGGAGGTATGTGTCTATGATGCCTGATGACTTCTGGGATCCGAGGGGATTCTCTACCCACCAGAACAGCGTCTCTGTGACCTGACCGCCACTCTCGATGTTTTGCAGGCGTGCCTCCACGATGTGGCAGGAATCCTGGCATCGTAGGTGACTCTCTAGCTCCCCGAAGGAAGTCTCTATGAGAGGAATGCCATTCTAGCTGTCCTGGAGGTATCTGTCTCTGATCCGGGAGGACTTCCTGGGTTGGAGGGGCCTCGCTAAGCACCGGAAGACTGTCTCTATGACAGGAATGGCACTCTAGCTGCCTGGGAGGTTATGCCTCTATGATGCGGGAGGAAAGCTCTCTTTGGAGCGGGGTCTCTATCTCCCCGAACACGGCCTGTATGACCGGAACGCCCGCCTAGCCGTCCTGGAGGTATGTCTCCAGGACATGGGAGGCCTTCCAGGACTGGAGGGGACTCTATAGCTGCTGGAACACCGTCTCGATGGCCGGAATGCCACTGTGGCCATCCTGGATGTGTATCTCCATGATGCGGGAGGACTTCGGGGATAGCGGGCGACTAACTAACCGTGGGAAAACGGCCTCTATGACGGGAATGCCCCTCTAGCCCTGCCAGAGGTATGCCTCCAGGATCCGGGAGGACGTCTGGGATCACATGTGACTCTCTAGCGGTGCGAAAGCTGCCTCTATGGTCCAGAACGCCACTCTAGCCGTCCTGGATGTATGTCTCCATGATCGAGGTGGATTTCTGGGATGGGACGTGACCAGCTAGTTGCCGGACAACCCGCTCTATGACCACAATGCCACTCAAGCCATTCAGCAGGTATGTCTCCGTGATGCAGGAGGATTTCTGGGATCGGAGACGACTCTCTAGCCATGGCAATAGCCTCCCTGTATGCCGGAATGGCACTCTAGCCCTCCTGGATGGATGTCTTTGTGATGCGGGAGGACCTGCGTGTTTGGAACGGAGTCTCTAGGTGCTTTGACACCATCTCTACCGCTGGAATGCCACGCTGGCTGTCTGGGAGGTCTGTGTGTATGATCTGCTTGGACTTCTGGGATGGGAGGGGACTCTCTGGCTGTGGGAACACTGTTTTCAACAATAGGAAGGCCTGTCTGGCCATCCCAGACGTATGTTTCTCTGATCTGGGAGGATTTCCGGGATCGCAGTGGAGTCTCCATCTGCCGCAACAGCATCTCTCTGATGAGAATGCCAGTCTATCCATGCCGGAGGTATATCTCCGTGATCGGGAGGCCGTCTGAGAGCAGAGCGGAGTCTCCAGGCGCTGCAACACCATCTCTATGACTGGAATGCCACTCTAGCCCTGTGCGAGGTATGTCTCTCTAATCCCAGAGGACTTGCGGGAGCGGAAGGGACTCTGTAGGTGCCAGAACACCATTTCCACGAGCGGAATGCCACCCGAGCTGTCCCGGATGGAGCTTCTCTGTGATGCGGGAGACACTCCAGCCTTCCATCCCTTTTCAGGCTCCGCTTATTTCTGTCCTTAGTTGCCCTCCAGTCTCTCACTGATTTTCAGCCTCCACGTTTCTCTAGCCTCTCCTTCCCCTCTGGCCTCGCACATCTTTCTGGCCTACGACACGCCATCAACCTCCACTTCTTTCTGGCCTCTAGCTGCCCTCCGGCCTCCCACCCCTTTTCGGCCTCCACTTTTTCCTGGCCTCTACCTCCCCTCCAGCCTCCCACCCCTTTGTGGCCTCCCACCCCTTTGTGGCCTCCCACCCCTTTGTGGCCTCCACTTTTTCCTGGCCTCTACCTCCCCTCCGGCCTCCCACCCCTTTGCGGCCTCCCACCCCTTTTCGGCCTCCACTTTTTCCTGGCCTCAACCTCCCCTCCAGCCTCCCACCCCTTTGCGGCCTCCCACCCCTTTTCGGCCTCCACTTTTTCCTGGCCTCTACCTCCCCTCCAGCCTCCCATCCCTTTGCGGCCTCCCACCCCTTTTCGGCCTCTTTTGACTCTGTAGTCACCGCAACAACAGTCTCTTTGTCCAGGACACACCTGTAGCCATCCCAGGATTTGTCTCCATGATCAAGGAGGACGTCTGGGATAGGACGGGACTCTCTCACTGATGGAACACCGTTTCTACGATTGGGTTGCCACTCTAGCCATTCCCCAGGTACATCCCCGTGATCCGGCAGAACTTTGGGAATGGAGGTGACTCTCTAACTGCGGGAGTACCATGTCTATGAGTGGAACGCCACTCTAGCTGTCCCAGAAATATGTCTCAAAGATCCGGGAGGAGCTCTGGGATCAGAGGGGACTCTCTAGCCAAGGGAAAACAGTCTCTCTGACCGTAACGCCACTCTGGCTGTGCCGGAGGTATGTGTCTATGATGCCTGATGACTTCTGGGATCCGAGGGGATTCTCTACCCACCAGAACAGCGTCTCTGTGACCTGACCGCCACTCTCGATGTTTTGCAGGCGTGCCTCCACGATGTGGCAGGAATCCTGGCATTGTAGGTGACTCTCTAGCTCCCCGAAGGAAGTCTCTATGAGAGGAATGCCATTCTAGCTGTCCTGGAGGTATCTGTCTCTGATCCGGGAGGACTTCCTGGGTTGGAGGGGCCTCGCTAAGCACCGGAAGACTGTCTCTATGACAGGAATGGCACTCTAGCTGCCTGGGAGGTTATGCCTCTATGATGCGGGAGGAAAGCTCTCTTTGGAGCGGGGTCTCTATCTCCCCGAACACGGCCTGTATGACCGGAACGCCCGCCTAGCCATCCTGGAGGTATGTCTCCAGGACATGGGAGGCCTTCCAGGACTGGAGGGGACTCTATAGCTGCTGGAACACCGTCTCGATGGCCGGAATGCCACTGTGGCCATCCTGGATGTGTATCTCCATGATGCGGGAGGACTTCGGGGATAGCGGGCGACTAACTAACCGTGGGAAAACGGCCTCTATGACGGGAATGCCCCTCTAGCCCTGCCAGAGGTATGCCTCCAGGATCCGGGAGGACGTCTGGGATCACATGTGACTCTCTAGCGGTGCGAAAGCTGCCTCTATGGTCCAGAACGCCACTCTAGCCGTCCTGGATGTATGTCTCCATGATCGAGGTGGATTTCTGGGATGGGACGTGACCAGCTAGTTGCCGGACAACCCGCTCTATGACCACAATGCCACTCAAGCCATTCAGCAGGTATGTCTCCGTGATGCAGGAGGATTTCTGGGATCGGAGACGACTCTCTAGCCATGGCAATAGCCTCCCTGTATGCCGGAATGGCACTCTAGCCCTCCTGGATGGATGTCTTTGTGATGCGGGAGGACCTGCGTGTTTGGAACGGAGTCTCTAGGTGCTTTGACACCATCTCTACCGCTGGAATGCCACGCTGGCTGTCTGGGAGGTCTGTGTGTATGATCTGCTTGGACTTCTGGGATGGGAGGGGACTCTCTGGCTGTGGGAACACTGTTTTCAACAATAGGAAGGCCTGTCTGGCCATCCCAGACGTATGTTTCTCTGATCTGGGAGGATTTCCGGGATCGCAGTGGAGTCTCCATCTGCCGCAACAGCATCTCTCTGATGAGAATGCCAGTCTATCCATGCCGGCGGTATATCTCCGTGATCGGGAGGCTGTCTGAGAGCAGAGCGGAGTCTCCAGGCGCTGCAACACCATCTCTATGACTGGAATGCCACTCTAGCCCTGTGCGAGGTATGTCTCTCTAATCCCAGAGGACTTGCGGGAGCGGAAGGGACTCTGTAGGTGCCAGAACACCATTTCCACGAGCGGAATGCCACCCGAGCCGTCCCGGATGCAGCTTCTCTGTGATGCGGGAGACACTCCAGCCTTCCATCCCTTTTCAGGCTCCGCTTATTTCTGTCCTTAGTTGCCCTCCAGTCTCTCACTGATTTTCAGCCTCCACGTTTCTCTAGCCTCTCCTTCCCCTCTGGCCTCGCACATCTTTCTGGCCTACGACACGCCATCAACCTCCACTTCTTTCTGGCCTCTAGCTGCCCTCCGGCCTCCCACCCCTTTTCGGCCTCCACTATTTCCTGGCCTCTACCTCCCCTCCAGCCTCCCACCCCTTTGTGGCCTCCCACCCCTTTTCGGCCTCCACTTTTTCCTGGCCTTTACCTCCCCTCCGGACTCCCACCCCTTTGCGGCCTCCCACCCCTTTGCGGCCTCCCACCCCTTTGCGGCCTCCACTTTTTCCTGGCCTCTACCTCCCCTCCAGCCTCCCACCCCTTTGCGGCCTCCCACCCCTTTGCGGCCTCCACTTTTTCCTGGCCTCTACCTCCCCTCCAGCCTCCCACCCCTTTGTGGCCTCCCACCCCTTTTCGGCCTCTTTTGACTCTGTAGTCACCGCAACAACAGTCTCTTTGTCCAGGACAGACCTGTAGCCATCCCAGGATTTGTCTCCATGATCAAGGAGGACGTCTGGGATAGGACGGGACTCTCTCACTGATGGAACACCGTTTCTACGATTGGGTTGCCACTCTAGCCATTCCCCAGGTACATCCCCGTGATCCGGCAGAACTTTGGGAATGGAGGTGACTCTCTAACTGCGGGAGTACCATGTCTATGAGTGGAACGCCACTCTAGCTGTCCCAGAAATATGTCTCAAAGATCCGGGAGGAGCTCTGGGATCAGAGGGGACTCTCTAGCCAAGGGAAAACAGTCTCTCTGACCGTAACGCCACTCTGGCTGTGCCGGAGGTATGTGTCTATGATGCCTGATGACTTCTGGGATCCGAGGGGATTCTCTACCCACCAGAACAGCGTCTCTGTGACCTGACCGCCACTCTCGATGTTTTGCAGGCGTGCCTCCACGATGTGGCAGGAATCCTGGCATCGTAGGTGACTCTCTGGCTCCCCGAAGGAAGTCCCTATGAGAGGAATGCCATTCTAGCCGTCCTGGAGGTATCTGTCTCTGATCCGGGAGGACTTCCTGGGTTGGAGGGGCCTCGCTAAGCACCGGAAGACTGTCTCTATGACAGGAATGGCACTCTAGCTGCCTGGGAGGTTATGCCTCTATGATGCGGGAGGAAAGCTCTCTTTGGAGCGGGGTCTCTATCTCCCCGAACACGGCCTGTATGACCGGAACGCCCGCCTAGCCGTCCTGGAGGTATGTCTCCAGGACATGGGAGGCCTTCCAGGACTGGAGGGGACTCTATAGCTGCTGGAACACCGTCTCGATGGCCGGAATGCCACTGTGGCCATCCTGGATGTGTATCTCCATGATGCGGGAGGACTTCGGGGATAGCGGGCGACTAACTAACCGTGGGAAAACGGCCTCTATGACGGGAATGCCCCTCTAGCCCTGCCAGAGGTATGCCTCCAGGATCCGGGAGGACGTCTGGGATCACATGTGACTCTCTAGCGGTGCGAAAGCTGCCTCTATGGTCCAGAACGCCACTCTAGCCGTCCTGGATGTATGTCTCCATGATCGAGGTGGATTTCTGGGATGGGACGTGACCAGCTAGTTGCCGGACAACCCGCTCTATGACCACAATGCCACTCAAGCCATTCAGCAGGTATGTCTCCGTGATGCAGGAGGATTTCTGGGATCGGAGACGACTCTCTAGCCATGGCAATAGCCTCCCTGTATGCCGGAATGGCACTCTAGCCCTCCTGGATGGATGTCTTTGTGATGCGGGAGGACCTGCGTGTTTGGAACGGAGTCTCTAGGTGCTTTGACACCATCTCTACCGCTGGAATGCCACGCTGGCTGTCTGGGAGGTCTGTGTGTATGATCTGCTTGGACTTCTGGGATGGGAGGGGACTCTCTGGCTGTGGGAACACTGTTTTCAACAATAGGAAGGCCTGTCTGGCCATCCCAGACGTATGTTTCTCTGATCTGGGAGGATTTCCGGGATCGCAGTGGAGTCTCCATCTGCCGCAACAGCATCTCTCTGATGAGAATGCCAGTCTATCCATGCCGGAGGTATATCTCCGTGATCGGGAGGCCGTCTGAGAGCAGAGCGGAGTCTCCAGGCGCTGCAACACCATCTCTATGACTGGAATGCCACTCTAGCCCTGTGCGAGGTATGTCTCTCTAATCCCAGAGGACTTGCGGGAGCGGAAGGGACTCTGTAGGTGCCAGAACACCATTTCCACGAGCGGAATGCCACCCGAGCTGTCCCGGATGGAGCTTCTCTGTGATGCGGGAGACACTCCAGCCTTCCATCCCTTTTCAGGCTCCGCTTATTTCTGTCCTTAGTTGCCCTCCAGTCTCTCACTGATTTTCAGCCTCCACGTTTCTCTAGCCTCTCCTTCCCCTCTGGCCTCGCACATCTTTCTGGCCTACGACACGCCATCAACCTCCACTTCTTTCTGGCCTCTAGCTGCCCTCCGGCCTCCCACCCCTTTTCGGCCTCCACTTTTTCCTGGCCTCTACCTCCCCTCCAGCCTCCCACCCCTTTGTGGCCTCCCACCCCTTTTCGGCCTCCACTTTTTCCTGGCCTCTACCTCCCCTCCGGCCTCCCACCCCTTTGCGGCCTCCCACCCCTTTTCGGCCTCCACTTTTTCCTGGCCTCAACCTCCCCTCCAGCCTCCCACCCCTTTGCGGCCTCCCACCCCTTTTCGGCCTCCACTTTTTCCTGGCCTCTACCTCCCCTCCAGCCTCCCACCCCTTTGCGGCCTCCCACCCCTTTTCGGCCTCTTTTGACTCTGTAGTCACCGCAACAACAGTCTCTTTGTCCAGGACACACCTGTAGCCATCCCAGGATTTGTCTCCATGATCAAGGAGGACGTCTGGGATAGGACGGGACTCTCTCACTGATGGAACACCGTTTCTACGATTGGGTTGCCACTCTAGCCATTCCCCAGGTACATCCCCGTGATCCGGCAGAACTTTGGGAATGGAGGTGACTCTCTAACTGCGGGAGTACCATGTCTATGAGCGGAACGCCACTCTAGCTGTCCCAGAAATATGTCTCAAAGATCCGGGAGGAGCTCTGGGATCAGAGGGGACTCTCTAGCCAAGGGAAAACAGTCTCTCTGACCGTAACGCCACTCTGGCTGTGCCGGAGGTATGTGTCTATGATGCCTGATGACTTCTGGGATCCGAGGGGATTCTCTACCCACCAGAACAGCGTCTCTGTGACCTGACCGCCACTCTCGATGTTTTGCAGGCGTGCCTCCACGATGTGGCAGGAATCCTGGCATTGTAGGTGACTCTCTAGCTCCCCGAAGGAAGTCTCTATGAGAGGAATGCCATTCTAGCTGTCCTGGAGGTATCTGTCTCTGATCCGGGAGGACTTCCTGGGTTGGAGGGGCCTCGCTAAGCACCGGAAGACTGTCTCTATGACAGGAATGGCACTCTAGCTGCCTGGGAGGTTATGCCTCTATGATGCGGGAGGAAAGCTCTCTTTGGAGCGGGGTCTCTATCTCCCCGAACACGGCCTGTATGACCGGAACGCCCGCCTAGCCATCCTGGAGGTATGTCTCCAGGACATGGGAGGCCTTCCAGGACTGGAGGGGACTCTATAGCTGCTGGAACACCGTCTCGATGGCCGGAATGCCACTGTGGCCATCCTGGATGTGTATCTCCATGATGCGGGAGGACTTCGGGGATAGCGGGCGACTAACTAACCGTGGGAAAACGGCCTCTATGACGGGAATGCCCCTCTAGCCCTGCCAGAGGTATGCCTCCAGGATCCGGGAGGACGTCTGGGATCACATGTGACTCTCTAGCGGTGCGAAAGCTGCCTCTATGGTCCAGAACGCCACTCTAGCCGTCCTGGATGTATGTCTCCATGATCGAGGTGGATTTCTGGGATGGGACGTGACCAGCTAGTTGCCGGACAACCCGCTCTATGACCACAATGCCACTCAAGCCATTCAGCAGGTATGTCTCCGTGATGCAGGAGGATTTCTGGGATCGGAGACGACTCTCTAGCCATGGCAATAGCCTCCCTGTATGCCGGAATGGCACTCTAGCCCTCCTGGATGGATGTCTTTGTGATGCGGGAGGACCTGCGTGTTTGGAACGGAGTCTCTAGGTGCTTTGACACCATCTCTACCGCTGGAATGCCACGCTGGCTGTCTGGGAGGTCTGTGTGTATGATCTGCTTGGACTTCTGGGATGGGAGGGGACTCTCTGGCTGTGGGAACACTGTTTTCAACAATAGGAAGGCCTGTCTGGCCATCCCAGATGTATGTTTCTCTGATCTGGGAGGATTTCCGGGATCGCAGTGGAGTCTCCATCTGCCGCAACAGCATCTCTCTGATGAGAATGCCAGTCTATCCATGCCGGAGGTATATCTCCGTGATCGGGAGGCCGTCTGAGAGCAGAGCGGAGTCTCCAGGCGCTGCACCACCATCTCTATGACTGGAATGCCACTCTAGCCCTGTGCGAGGTATGTCTCTCTAATCCCAGAGGACTTGCGGGAGCGGAAGGGACTCTGTAGGTGCCAGAACACCATTTCCACGAGCGGAATGCCACCCGAGCTGTCCCGGATGGAGTTTCTCTGTGATGCGGGAGACACTCCAGCCTTCCATCCCTTTTCAGGCTCCGCTTATTTCTGTCCTTAGTTGCCCTCCAGTCTCTCACTGATTTTCAGCCTCCACGTTTCTCTAGCCTCTCCTTCCCCTCTGGCCTCGCACATCTTTCTGGCCTACGACACGCCATCAACCTCCACTTCTTTCTGGCCTCTAGCTGCCCTCCGGCCTCCCACCCCTTTTCGGCCTCCACTTTTTCCTGGCCTCTACCTCCCCTCCAGCCTCCCACCCCTTTGTGGCCTCCCACCCCTTTGTGGCCTCCCACCCCTTTTCGGCCTCCACTTTTTCCTGGCCTCTACCTCCCCTCCGGCCTCCCACCCCTTTGCGGCCTCCCACCCCTTTGCGGCCTCCACTTTTTCCTGGCCTCAACCTCCCCTCCAGCCTCCCACCCCTTTGCGGCCTCCCACCCCTTTTCGGCCTCCACTTTTTCCTGGCCTCTACCTCCCCTCCAGCCTCCCATCCCTTTGCGGCCTCCCACCCCTTTTCGGCCTCTTTTGACTCTGTAGTCACCGCAACAACAGTCTCTTTGTCCAGGACACACCTGTAGCCATCCCAGGATTTGTCTCCATGATCAAGGAGGACGTCTGGGATAGGACGGGACTCTCTCACTGATGGAACACCGTTTCTACGATTGGGTTGCCACTCTAGCCATTCCCCAGGTACATCCCCGTGATCCGGCAGAACTTTGGGAATGGAGGTGACTCTCTAACCGCGGGAGTACCATGTCTGTGAGCGGAACGCCACTCTAGCTGTCCCAGAAATATGTCTCAAAGATCCGGGAGGAGCTCTGGGATCAGAGGGGACTCTCTAGCCAAGGGAAAACAGTCTCTCTGACCGTAACGCCACTCTGGCTGTGCCGGAGGTATGTGTCTATGATGCCTGATGACTTCTGGGTCCGAGGGGATTCTCTACCCACCAGAACAGCGTCTCTGTGACCTGACCGCCACTCTCGATGTTTTGCAGGCGTGCCTCCACGATGTGGCAGGAATCCTGGCATCGTAGGTGACTCTCTAGCTCCCCGAAGGAAGTCTCTATGAGAGGAATGCCATTCTAGCTGTCCTGGAGGTATCTGTCTCTGATCCGGGAGGACTTCCTGGGTTGGAGGGGCCTCGCTAAGCACCGGAAGACTGTCTCTATGACAGGAATGGCACTCTAGCTGCCTGGGAGGTTATGCCTCTATGATGCGGGAGGAAAGCTCTCTTTGGAGCGGGGTCTCTATCTCCCCGAACACGGCCTGTATGACCGGAACGCCCGCCTAGCCGTCCTGGAGGTATGTCTCCAGGACATGGGAGGCCTTCCAGGACTGGAGGGGACTCTATAGCTGCTGGAACACCGTCTCGATGGCCGGAATGCCACTGTGGCCATCCTGGATGTGTATCTCCATGATGCGGGAGGACTTCGGGGATAGCGGGCGACTAACTAACCGTGGGAAAACGGCCTCTATGACGGGAATGCCCCTCTAGCCCTGCCAGAGGTATGCCTCCAGGATCCGGGAGGACGTCTGGGATCACATGTGACTCTCTAGCGGTGCGAAAGCTGCCTCTATGGTCCAGAACGCCACTCTAGCCGTCCTGGATGTATGTCTCCATGATCGAGGTGGATTTCTGGGATGGGACGTGACCAGCTAGTTGCCGGACAACCCGCTCTATGACCACAATGCCACTCAAGCCATTCAGCAGGTATGTCTCCGTGATGCAGGAGGATTTCTGGGATCGGAGACGACTCTCTAGCCATGGCAATAGCCTCCCTGTATGCCGGAATGGCACTCTAGCCCTCCTGGATGGATGTCTTTGTGATGCGGGAGGACCTGCGTGTTTGGAACGGAGTCTCTAGGTGCTTTGACACCATCTCTACCGCTGGAATGCCACGCTGGCTGTCTGGGAGGTCTGTGTGTATGATCTGCTTGGACTTCTGGGATGGGAGGGGACTCTCTGGCTGTGGGAACACTGTTTTCAACAATAGGAAGGCCTGTCTGGCCATCCCAGACGTATGTTTCTCTGATCTGGGAGGATTTCCGGGATCGCAGTGGAGTCTCCATCTGCCGCAACAGCATCTCTCTGATGAGAATGCCAGTCTATCCATGCCGGAGGTATATCTCCGTGATCGGGAGGCCGTCTGAGAGCAGAGCGGAGTCTCCAGGCGCTGCAACACCATCTCTATGACTGGAATGCCACTCTAGCCCTGTGCGAGGTATGTCTCTCTAATCCCAGAGGACTTGCGGGAGCGGAAGGGACTCTGTAGGTGCCAGAACACCATTTCCACGAGCGGAATGCCACCCGAGCTGTCCCGGATGGAGCTTCTCTGTGATGCGGGAGACATTCCAGCCTTCCATCCCTTTTCAGGCTCCGCTTATTTCTGTCCTTAGTTGCCCTCCAGTCTCTCACTGATTTTCAGCCTCCACGTTTCTCTAGCCTCTCCTTCCCCTCTGGCCTCGCACATCTTTCTGGCCTACGACACGCCATCAACCTCCACTTCTTTCTGGCCTCTAGCTGCCCTCCGGCCTCCCACCCCTTTTCGGCCTCCACTTTTTCCTGGCCTCTACCTCCCCTCCAGCCTCCCACCCCTTTGTAGCCTCCCACCCCTTTGTGGCCTCCCACCCCTTTTCGGCCTCCACTTTTTCCTGGCCTCTACCTCCCCTCCGGCCTCCCACCCCTTTGCGGCCTCCCACCCCTTTGCGGCCTCCACTTTTTCCTGGCCTCAACCTCCCCTCCAACCTCCCACCCCTTTGCGGCCTCCCACCCCTTTTCGGCCTCCACTTTTTCCTGGCCTCTACCTCCCCTCCAGCCTCCCATCCCTTTGCGGCCTCCCACCCCTTTTCGGCCTCTTTTGACTCTGTAGTCACCGCAACAACAGTCTCTTTGTCCAGGACACACCTGTAGCCATCCCAGGATTTGTCTCCATGATCAGGGAGGACGTCTGGGATAGGACGGGACTCTCTCACTGATGGAACACCGTTTCTACGATTGGGTTGCCACTCTAGCCATTCCCCAGGTACATCCCCGTGATCCGGCAGAACTTTGGGAATGGAGGTGACTCTAACTGCGGGAGTACCATGTCTATGAGCGGAACGCCACTCTAGCTGTCCCAGAAATATGTCTCAAAGATCCGGGAGGAGCTCTGGGATCAGAGGGGACTCTCTAGCCAAGGGAAAACAGTCTCTCTGACCGTAACGCCACTCTGGCTGTGCCGGAGGTATGTGTCTATGATGCCTGATGACTTCTGGGATCCGAGGGGATTCTCTACCCACCAGAACAGCGTCTCTGTGACCTGACCGCCACTCTCGATGTTTTGCAGGCGTGCCTCCACGATGTGGCAGGAATCCTGGCATCGTAGGTGACTCTCTAGCTCCCCGAAGGAAGTCTCTATGAGAGGAATGCCATTCTAGCTGTCCTGGAGGTATCTGTCTCTGATCCGGGAGGACTTCCTGGGTTGGAGGGGCCTCGCTAAGCACCGGAAGACTGTCTCTATGACAGGAATGGCACTCTAGCTGCCTGGGAGGTTATGCCTCTATGATGCGGGAGGAAAGCTCTCTTTGGAGCGGGGTCTCTATCTCCCCGAACACGGCCTGTATGACCGGAACGCCCGCCTAGCCGTCCTGGAGGTATGTCTCCAGGACATGGGAGGCCTTCCAGGACTGGAGGGGACTCTATAGCTGCTGGAACACCGTCTCGATGGCCGGAATGCCACTGTGGCCATCCTGGATGTGTATCTCCATGATGCGGGAGGACTTCGGGGATAGCGGGCGACTAACTAACCGTGGGAAAACGGCCTCTATGACGGGAATGCCCCTCTAGCCCTGCCAGAGGTATGCCTCCAGGATCCGGGAGGACGTCTGGGATCACATGTGACTCTCTAGCGGTGCGAAAGCTGCCTCTATGGTCCAGAACGCCACTCTAGCCGTCCTGGATGTATGTCTCCATGATCGAGGTGGATTTCTGGGATGGGACGTGACCAGCTAGTTGCCGGACAACCCGCTCTATGACCACAATGCCACTCAAGCCATTCAGCAGGTATGTCTCCGTGATGCAGGAGGATTTCTGGGATCGGAGACGACTCTCTAGCCATGGCAATAGCCTCCCTGTATGCCGGAATGGCACTCTAGCCCTCCTGGATGGATGTCTTTGTGATGCGGGAGGACCTGCGTGTTTGGAACGGAGTCTCTAGGTGCTTTGACACCATCTCTACCGCTGGAATGCCACGCTGGCTGTCTGGGAGGTCTGTGTGTATGATCTGCTTGGACTTCTGGGATGGGAGGGGACTCTCTGGCTGTGGGAACACTGTTTTCAATGATAGGAAGGCCTGTCTGGCCATCCCAGACGTATGTTTCTCTGATCTGGGAGGATTTCCGGGATCGCAGTGGAGTCTCCATCTGCCGCAACAGCATCTCTCTGATGAGAATGCCAGTCTATCCATGCCGGAGGTATATCTCCGTGATCGGGAGGCCGTCTGAGAGCAGAGCGGAGTCTCCAGGCGCTGCAACACCATCTCTATGACTGGAATGCCACTCTAGCTCTGTGCGAGGTATGTCTCTCTAATCCCAGAGGACTTGCGGGAGCGGAAGGGACTCTGTAGGTGCCAGAACACCATTTCCACGAGCGGAATGCCACCCGAGCCGTCCCGGATGCAGCTTCTCTGTGATGCGGGAGACACTCCAGCCTTCCATCCCTTTTCAGGCTCCGCTTATTTCTGTCCTTAGTTGCCCTCCAGTCTCTCACTGATTTTCAGCCTCCACGTTTCTCTAGCCTCTCCTTCCCCTCTGGCCTCGCACATCTTTCTGGCCTACGACACGCCATCAACCTCCACTTCTTTCTGGCCTCTAGCTGCCCTCCGGCCTCCCACCCCTTTTCGGCCTCCACTTTTTCCTGGCCTCTACCTCCCCTCCAGCCTCCCACCCCTTTGTGGCCTCCCACCCCTTTTCGGCCTCCACTTTTTCCTGGCCTCTACCTCCCCTCCGGCCTCCCACCCCTTTGCGGCCTCCCACCCCTTTGCGGCCTCCCACCCCTTTGCGGCCTCCACTTTTTCCTGGCCTCAACCTCCCCTCCAACCTCCCACCCCTTTGCGGCCTCCCACCCCTTTTTGGCCTCCACTTTTTCCTGGCCTCTACCTCCCCTCCAGCCTCCCATCCCTTTGCGGCCTCCCACCCCTTTTCGGCCTCTTTTGACTCTGTAGTCACCGCAACAACAGTCTCTTTGTCCAGGACACACCTGTAGCCATCCCAGGATTTGTCTCCATGATCAGGGAGGACGTCTGGGATAGGACGGGACTCTCTCACTGATGGAACACCGTTTCTACGATTGGGTTGCCACTCTAGCCATTCCCCAGGTACATCCCCGTGATCCGGCAGAACTTTGGGAATGGAGGTGACTCTAACTGCGGGAGTACCATGTCTATGAGCGGAACGCCACTCTAGCTGTCCCAGAAATATGTCTCAAAGATCCGGGAGGAGCTCTGGGATCAGAGGGGACTCTCTAGCCAAGGGAAAACAGTCTCTCTGACCGTAACGCCACTCTGGCTGTGCCGGAGGTATGTGTCTATGATGCCTGATGACTTCTGGGATCCGAGGGGATTCTCTACCCACCAGAACAGCGTCTCTGTGACCTGACCGCCACTCTCGATGTTTTGCAGGCGTGCCTCCACGATGTGGCAGGAATCCTGGCATCGTAGGTGACTCTCTAGCTCCCCGAAGGAAGTCTCTATGAGAGGAATGCCATTCTAGCTGTCCTGGAGGTATCTGTCTCTGATCCGGGAGGACTTCCTGGGTTGGAGGGGCCTCGCTAAGCACCGGAAGACTGTCTCTATGACAGGAATGGCACTCTAGCTGCCTGGGAGGTTATGCCTCTATGATGCGGGAGGAAAGCTCTCTTTGGAGCGGGGTCTCTATCTCCCCGAACACGGCCTGTATGACCGGAACGCCCGCCTAGCCGTCCTGGAGGTATGTCTCCAGGACATGGGAGGCCTTCCAGGACTGGAGGGGACTCTATAGCTGCTGGAACACCGTCTCGATGGCCGGAATGCCACTGTGGCCATCCTGGATGTGTATCTCCATGATGCGGGAGGACTTCGGGGATAGCGGGCGACTAACTAACCGTGGGAAAACGGCCTCTATGACGGGAATGCCCCTCTAGCCCTGCCAGAGGTATGCCTCCAGGATCCGGGAGGACGTCTGGGATCACATGTGACTCTCTAGCGGTGCGAAAGCTGCCTCTATGGTCCAGAACGCCACTCTAGCCGTCCTGGATGTATGTCTCCATGATCGAGGTGGATTTCTGGGATGGGACGTGACCAGCTAGTTGCCGGACAACCCGCTCTATGACCAGAATGCCACTCAAGCCATTCAGCAGGTATGTCTCCGTGATGCAGGAGGATTTCTGGGATCGGAGACGACTCTCTAGCCATGGCAATAGCCTCCCTGTATGCCGGAATGGCACTCTAGCCCTCCTGGATGGATGTCTTTGTGATGCGGGAGGACCTGCGTGTTTGGAACGGAGTCTCTAGGTGCTTTGACACCATCTCTACCGCTGGAATGCCACGCTGGCTGTCTGGGAGGTCTGTGTGTATGATCTGCTTGGACTTCTGGGATGGGAGGGGACTCTCTGGCTGTGGGAACACTGTTTTCAATGATAGGAAGGCCTGTCTGGCCATCCCAGACGTATGTTTCTCTGATCTGGGAGGATTTCCGGGATCGCAGTGGAGTCTCCATCTGCCGCAACAGCATCTCTCTGATGAGAATGCCAGTCTATCCATGCCGGAGGTATATCTCCGTGATCGGGAGGCCGTCTGAGAGCAGAGCGGAGTCTCCAGGCGCTGCAACACCATCTCTATGACTGGAATGCCACTCTAGCTCTGTGCGAGGTATGTCTCTCTAATCCCAGAGGACTTGCGGGAGCGGAAGGGACTCTGTAGGTGCCAGAACACCATTTCCACGAGCGGAATGCCACCCGAGCCGTCCCGGATGCAGCTTCTCTGTGATGCGGGAGACACTCCAGCCTTCCATCCCTTTTCAGGCTCCGCTTATTTCTGTCCTTAGTTGCCCTCCAGTCTCTCACTGATTTTCAGCCTCCACGTTTCTCTAGCCTCTCCTTCCCCTCTGGCCTCGCACATCTTTCTGGCCTACGACACGCCATCAACCTCCACTTCTTTCTGGCCTCTAGCTGCCCTCCGGCCTCCCACCCCTTTTCGGCCTCCACTTTTTCCTGGCCTCTACCTCCCCTCCGGCCTCCCACCCCTTTTCGGCCTCCACTTTTTCCTGGCCTCTACCTCCCCTCCGGCCTCCCACCCCTTTGCGGCCTCCCACCCCTTTTCGGCCTCCACTTTTTCCTGGCCTCAACCTCCCCTCCAGCCTCCCACCCCTTTGCGGCCTCCCACCCCTTTTCGGCCTCCACTTTTTCCTGGCCTCTACCTCCCCTCCAGCCTCCCATCCCTTTGCGGCCTCCCACCCCTTTTCGGCCTCTTTTGACTCTGTAGTCACCGCAACAACAGTCTCTTTGTCCAGGACACACCTGTAGCCATCCCAGGATTTGTCTCCATGATCAAGGAGGATGTCTGGGATAGGACGGGACTCTCTCACTGATGGAACACCGTTTCTACGATTGGGTTGCCACTCTAGCCATTCCCCAGGTACATCCCCGTGATCCGGCAGAACTTTGGGAATGGAGGTGACTCTCTAACCGCGGGAGTACCATGTCTGTGAGCGGAACGCCACTCTAGCTGTCCCAGAAATATGTCTCAAAGATCCGGGAGGAGCTCTGGGATCAGAGGGGACTCTCTAGCCAAGGGAAAACAGTCTCTCTGACCGTAACGCCACTCTGGCTGTGCCGGAGGTATGTGTCTATGATGCCTGATGACTTCTGGGATCCGAGGGGATTCTCTACCCACCAGAACAGCGTCTCTGTGACCTGACCGCCACTCTCGATGTTTTGCAGGCGTGCCTCCACGATGTGGCAGGAATCCTGGCATCGTAGGTGACTCTCTGGCTCCCCGAAGGAAGTCTCTATGAGAGGAATGCCATTCTAGCCGTCCTGGAGGTATCTGTCTCTGATCCGGGAGGACTTTCTGGGTTGGAGGGGCCTCGCTAAGCACCGGAAGACTGTCTCTATGACAGGAATGGCACTCTAGCTGCCTGGGAGGTTATGCCTCTATGATAGAGCGGGAGGAAAGCTCTCTTTGGAGCGGGGTCTCTATCTCCCCGAACACAGCCTGTATGACCGGAACGCCCGCCTAGCCGTCCTGGAGGTATGTCTCCAGGACATGGGAGGCCTTCCAGGACTGGAGGGGACTCTATAGCTGCTGGAACACCGTCTCGATGGCCGGAATGCCACTGTGGCCATCCTGGATGTGTATCTCCATGATGCGGGAGGACTTCGGGGATAGCGGGCGACTAACTAACCGTGGGAAAACGGCCTCTATGACGGGAATGCCCCTCTAGCCCTGCCAGAGGTATGCCTCCAGGATCCGGGAGGACGTCTGGGATCACATGTGACTCTCTAGCGGTGCGAAAGCTGCCTCTATGGTCCAGAACGCCACTCTAGCCGTCCTGGATGTATGTCTCCATGATCGAGGTGGATTTCTGGGATGGGACGTGACCAGCTAGTTGCCGGACAACCCGCTCTATGACCAGAATGCCACTCAAGCCATTCAGCAGGTATGTCTCCGTGATGCAGGAGGATTTCTGGGATCGGAGACGACTCTCTAGCCATGGCAATAGCCTCCCTGTATGCCGGAATGGCACTCTAGCCCTCCTGGATGGATGTCTTTGTGATGCGGGAGGACCTGCGTGTTTGGAACGGAGTCTCTAGGTGCTTTGACACCATCTCTACCGCTGGAATGCCACGCTGGCTGTCTGGGAGGTCTGTGTGTATGATCTGCTTGGACTTCTGGGATGGGAGGGGACTCTCTGGCTGTGGGAACACTGTTTTCAACAATAGGAAGGCCTGTCTGGCCATCCCAGACGTATGTTTCTCTGATCTGGGAGGATTTCCGGGATCGCAGTGGAGTCTCCATCTGCCGCAACAGCATCTCTCTGATGAGAATGCCAGTCTATCCATGCCGGAGGTATATCTCCGTGATCGGGAGGCCGTCTGAGAGCAGAGCGGAGTCTCCAGGCGCTGCAACACCATCTCTATGACTGGAATGCCACTCTAGCCCTGTGCGAGGTATGTCTCTCTAATCCCAGAGGACTTGCGGGAGCGGAAGGGACTCTGTAGGTGCCAGAACACCATTTCCACGAGCGGAATGCCACCCGAGCCGTCCCGGATGCAGCTTCTCTATGATGCGGGAGACACTCCAGCCTTCCATCCCTTTTCAGGCTCCGCTTATTTCTGTCCTTAGTTGCCCTCCATTCTCTCACTGATTTTCAGCCTCCACGTTTCTCTAGCCTCTCCTTCCCCTCTGGCCTCGCACATCTTTCTGGCCTACGACACGCGATCAACCTCCACTTCTTTCTGGCCTCTAGCTGCCCTCCGGCCTCCCACCCCTTTTCGGCCTCCACTTTTTCCTGGCCTCTACCTCCCCTCCAGCCTCCCACCCCTTTGTGGCCTCCCACCCCTTTTCGGCCTCCACTTTTTCCTGGCCTCTACCTCCCCTCCGGCCTCCCACCCCTTTTCGGCCTCCACTTTTTCCTGGCCTCTACCTCCCCTCCGGCCTCCCACCCCTTTGCGGCCTCCAACCCCTTTTCGGCCTCTTTTGACTCTGTAGTCACCGCAACAACAGTCTCTTTGTCCAGGACACACCTGTAGCCATCAGGATTTGTCTCCATGATCAAGGAGCACGTCTGGGATAGGACGGGACTCTCTCACTGATGGAACACCGTTTCTACGATTGGGTTGCCACTCGAGCCATTCCCCAGGTACATCCCCGTGATCCGGCAGAACTTTGGGAATGGAGATGACTCTCTAACCGCGGGAGTACCATGTGTATGAGCGGAACGCCACTCTAGCTGTCCCAGAAATATGTCTCAAAGATCCGGGAGGAGCTCTGGGATCAGCGGGGACTCTCTAGCCAAGGGAAAACGGTCTCTCTGACCGTAACACCACTCTGGCTGTGCCGGAGGTATGTGTCTATGACGCCTGATGACTTCTGGGATCCGAGGGGATTCTCTACCCACCAGAACAGCGTCTCTGTGACCTGACCGCCACTCTCGATGTTTTGCAGGCGTGCCTCCACGATGTGGCAGGAATCCTGGCATCGTAGGTGACTCTCTGGCTCCCCGAAGGAAGTCCCTATGAGAGGAATGCCATTCTAGCCGTCCTGGAGGTATCTGTCTCTGATCCGGGAGGACTTCCTGGGTTGGAGGGGCCTCGCTAAGCACCGGAAGACTGTCTCTATGACAGGAATGGCACTCTAGCTGCCTGGGAGGTTATGCCTCTATGATGCGGGAGGAAAGCTCTCTTTGGAGCGGGGTCTCTATCTCCCCGAACACGGCCTGTATGACCGGAACGCCCGCCTAGCCGTCCTGGAGGTATGTCTCCAGGACATGGGAGGCCTTCCAGGACTGGAGGGGACTCTATAGCTGCTGGAACACCGTCTCGATGGCCGGAATGCCACTGTGGCCATCCTGGATGTATATCTCCATGATGCGGGAGGACTTCGGGGATAGCGGGCGACTAACTAACCGTGGGAAAACGGCCCTTAATGACGGGAATGCCCCTCTAGCCCTGCCAGAGGTATGCCTCCAGGATCCGGGAGGACGTCTGGGATCACATGTGACTCTCTAGCGGTGCGAAAGCTGCCTCTATGGTCCAGAACGCCACTCTAGCCGTCCTGGATGTATGTCTCCATGATCGAGGTGGATTTCTGGGATGGGACGTGACCAGCTAGTTGCCGGACAACCCGCTCTATGACCACAATGCCACTCAAGCCATTCAGCAGGTATGTCTCCGTGATGCAGGAGGATTTCTGGGATCGGAGACGACTCTCTAGCCATGGCAATACCCTCCCTGTATGCCGGAATGGCACTCTAACCCTCCTGGATGGATGTCTTTGTGATGTGGGAGGTCTTGCGTGTTTGGAACGGGGTCTCTAGGTGCTTTGATACCATCTCTACTGCTGGAATGGCACGCTGGCTGTCTGGGAGGTCTGTGTGTATGATCTGCTTGGACTTCTGGGATGGGAGATGGGAGGGGACTCTCTGGCTGTGGGAACACTGTTTTCAATGATAGGAAGGCCTGTCTGGCCATCCCAGACGTATGTTTCTCTGATCTGGGAGGATTTCCGGGATCGCAGTGGAGTCTCCATCTGCCGCAACAGCATCTCTCTGATGAGAATGCCAGTCTATCCATGCCGGAGGTATATCTCCATGATCGGGAGGCTGTCTGAGAGCAGAGCGGAGTCTCCAGGCGCTGCAACACCATCTCTATGACTGGAATGCCACTCTAGCCCTGTGCGAGGTATGTCTCTCTAATCCCAGAGGACTTGCGGGAGCGGAAGGGACTCTGTAGGTGCCAGAACACCATTTCCACGAGCGGAATGCCACCCGAGCCGTCCCGGATGCAGCTTCTCTGTGATGCGGGAGACACTCCAGCCTTCCATCCCTTTTCAGGCTCCGCTTATTTCTGTCCTTAGTTGCCCTCCAGTCTCTCACTGATTTTCAGCCTCCACGTTTCTCTAGCCTCTCCTTCCCCTCTGGCCTCGCACATCTTTCTGGCCTACGACACGCCATCAACCTCCACTTCTTTCTGGCCTCTAGCTGCCCTCCGGCCTCCCACCCCTTTTCGGCCTCCACTATTTCCTGGCCTCTACCTCCCCTCCGGCCTCCCACCCCTTTGCGGCCTCCCACCCCTTTGCGGCCTCCACTTTTTCCTGGCCTCTACCTCCCCTCCAGCCTCCCACCCCTTTGCGGCCTCCCACCCCTTTGCGGCCTCCACTTTTTCCTGGCCTCTACCTCCCCTCCAGCCTCCCACCCCTTTGTGGCCTCCCACCCCTTTTCGGCCTCTTTTGACTCTGTAGTCACCGCAACAACAGTCTCTTTGTCCAGGACACACCTGTAGCCATCCCAGGATTTGTCTCCATGATCAAGGAGGACGTCTGGGATAGGACGGGACTCTCTCACTGATGGAACACCGTTTCTACGATTGGGTTGCCACTCTAGCCATTCCCCAGGTACATCCCCGTGATCCGGCAGAACTTTGGGAATGGAGGTGACTCTCTAACTGCGGGAGTACCATGTCTATGAGCGGAACGCCACTCTAGCTGTCCCAGAAATATGTCTCAAAGATCCGGGAGGAGCTCTGGGATCAGAGGGGACTCTCTAGCCAAGGGAAAACGGTCTCTCTGACCGTAACGCCACTCTGGCTGTGCCGGAGGTATGTGTCTATGATGCCTGATGACTTCTGGGATCCGAGGGGATTCTCTACCCACCAGAACAGCGTCTCTGTGACCTGACCGCCACTCTCGATGTTTTGCAGGCGTGCCTCCACGATGTGGCAGGAATCCTGGCATCGTAGGTGACTCTCTAGCTCCCCGAAGGAAGTCTCTATGAGAGGAATGCCATTCTAGCTGTCCTGGAGGTATCTGTCTCTGATCCGGGAGGACTTCCTGGGTTGGAGGGGCCTCGCTAAGCACCGGAAGACTGTCTCTATGACAGGAATGGCACTCTAGCTGCCTGGGAGGTTATGCCTCTATGATGCGGGAGGAAAGCTCTCTTTGGAGCGGGGTCTCTATCTCCCCGAACACGGCCTGTATGACCGGAACGCCCGCCTAGCCGTCCTGGAGGTATGTCTCCAGGACATGGGAGGCCTTCCAGGACTGGAGGGGACTCTATAGCTGCTGGAACACCGTCTCGATGGCCGGAATGCCACTGTGGCCATCCTGGAAGTGTATCTCCATGATGCGGGAGGACTTCGGGGATAGCGGGCGACTAACTAACCGTGGGAAAACGGCCTCTATGACGGGAATGCCCCTCTAGCCCTGCCAGAGGTATGCCTCCAGGATCCGGGAGGACGTCTGGGATCACATGTGACTCTCTAGCGGTGCGAAAGCTGCCTCTATGGTCCAGAACGCCACTCTAGCCGTCCTGGATGTATGTCTCCATGATCGAGGTGGATTTCTGGGATGGGACGTGACCAGCTAGTTGCCGGACAACCCGCTCTATGACCACAATGCCACTCAAGCCATTCAGCAGGTATGTCTCCGTGATGCAGGAGGATTTCTGGGATCGGAGACGACTCTCTAGCCATGGCAATAGCCTCCCTGTATGCCGGAATGGCACTCTAGCCCTCCTGGATGGATGTCTTTGTGATGCGGGAGGACCTGCGTGTTTGGAACGGAGTCTCTAGGTGCTTTGACACCATCTCTACCGCTGGAATGCCACGCTGGCTGTCTGGGAGGTCTGTGTGTATGATCTGCTTGGACTTCTGGGATGGGAGGGGACTCTCTGGCTGTGGGAACACTGTTTTCAACAATAGGAAGGCCTGTCTGGCCATCCCAGACGTATGTTTCTCTTATCTGGGAGGATTTCCGGGATCGCAGTGGAGTCTCCATCTGCCGCAACAGCATCTCTCTGATGAGAATGCCAGTCTATCCATGCCGGCGGTATATCTCCGTGATCGGGAGGCCGTCTGAGAGCAGAGCGGAGTCTCCAGGCGCTGCAACACCATCTCTATGACTGGAATGCCACTCTAGCCCTGTGCGAGGTATGTCTCTCTAATCCCAGAGGACTTGCGGGAGCGGAAGGGACTCTGTAGGTGCCAGAACACCATTTCCACGAGCGGAATGCCACCCGAGCCGTCCCGGATGCAGCTTCTCTGTGATGCGGGAGACACTCCAGCCTTCCATCCCTTTTCAGGCTCCGCTTATTTCTGTCCTTAGTTGCCCTCCAGTCTCTCACTGATTTTCAGCCTCCACGTTTCTCTAGCCTCTCCTTCCCCTCTGGCCTCGCACATCTTTCTGGCCTACGACACGCCATCAACCTCCACTTCTTTCTGGCCTCTAGCTGCCCTCCGGCCTCCCACCCCTTTTCGGCCTCCACTATTTCCTGGCCTCTACCTCCCCTCCAGCCTCCCACCCCTTTGTGGCCTCCCACCCCTTTTCGGCCTCCACTTTTTCCTGGCCTTTACCTCCCCTCCGGCCTCCCACCCCTTTGCGGCCTCCCACCCCTTTGCGGCCTCCCACCCCTTTGCGGCCTCCCACCCCTTTGCGGCCTCCCACCCCTTTGCGGCCTCCACTTTTTCCTGGCCTCTACCTCCCCTCCAGCCTCCCACCCCTTTGCGGCCTCCCACCCCTTTGCGGCCTCCACTTTTTCCTGGCCTCTACCTCCCCTCCAGCCTC
Organism: Phaethon aethereus; assembly: GCF_964289735.1. Lineage (NCBI taxonomy): Eukaryota > Metazoa > Chordata > Aves > Phaethontiformes > Phaethontidae > Phaethon > Phaethon aethereus. The sequence goes on along the minus strand of NW_028113990.1, from coordinate 75,596 downwards.
CCACCCCTTTGTGGCCTCCCACCCCTTTTCGGCCTCTTTTGACTCTGTAGTCACCGCAACAACAGTCTCTTTGTCCAGGACACACCTGTAGCCATCCCAGGATTTGTCTCCATGATCAAGGAGGACGTCTGGGATAGGACGGGACTCTCTCACTGATGGAACACCGTTTCTACGATTGGGTTGCCACTCTAGCCATTCCCCAGGTACATCCCCGTGATCCGGCAGAACTTTGGGAATGGAGGTGACTCTCTAACTGCGGGAGTACCATGTCTATGAGCGGAACGCCACTCTAGCTGTCCCAGAAATATGTCTCAAAGATCCGGGAGGAGCTCTGGGATCAGAGGGGACTCTCTAGCCAAGGGAAAACGGTCTCTCTGACCGTAACGCCACTCTGGCTGTGCCGGAGGTATGTGTCTATGATGCCTGATGACTTCTGGGATCCGAGGGGATTCTCTACCCACCAGAACAGCGTCTCTGTGACCTGACCGCCACTCTCGATGTTTTGCAGGCGTGCCTCCACGATGTGGCAGGAATCCTGGCATCGTAGGTGACTCTCTAGCTCCCCGAAGGAAGTCTCTATGAGAGGAATGCCATTCTAGCTGTCCTGGAGGTATCTGTCTCTGATCCGGGAGGACTTCCTGGGTTGGAGGGGCCTCGCTAAGCACCGGAAGACTGTCTCTATGACAGGAATGGCACTCTAGCTGCCTGGGAGGTTATGCCTCTATGATGCGGGAGGAAAGCTCTCTTTGGAGCGGGGTCTCTATCTCCCCGAACACGGCCTGTATGACCGGAACGCCCGCCTAGCCGTCCTGGAGGTATGTCTCCAGGACATGGGAGGCCTTCCAGGACTGGAGGGGACTCTATAGCTGCTGGAACACCGTCTCGATGGCCGGAATGCCACTGTGGCCATCCTGGAAGTGTATCTCCATGATGCGGGAGGACTTCGGGGATAGCGGGCGACTAACTAACCGTGGGAAAACGGCCTCTATGACGGGAATGCCCCTCTAGCCCTGCCAGAGGTATGCCTCCAGGATCCGGGAGGACGTCTGGGATCACATGTGACTCTCTAGCGGTGCGAAAGCTGCCTCTATGGTCCAGAACGCCACTCTAGCCGTCCTGGATGTATGTCTCCATGATCGAGGTGGATTTCTGGGATGGGACGTGACCAGCTAGTTGCCGGACAACCCGCTCTATGACCACAATGCCACTCAAGCCATTCAGCAGGTATGTCTCCGTGATGCAGGAGGATTTCTGGGATCGGAGACGACTCTCTAGCCATGGCAATAGCCTCCCTGTATGCCGGAATGGCACTCTAGCCCTCCTGGATGGATGTCTTTGTGATGCGGGAGGACCTGCGTGTTTGGAACGGAGTCTCTAGGTGCTTTGACACCATCTCTACCGCTGGAATGCCACGCTGGCTGTCTGGGAGGTCTGTGTGTATGATCTGCTTGGACTTCTGGGATGGGAGGGGACTCTCTGGCTGTGGGAACACTGTTTTCAACAATAGGAAGGCCTGTCTGGCCATCCCAGACGTATGTTTCTCTTATCTGGGAGGATTTCCGGGATCGCAGTGGAGTCTCCATCTGCCGCAACAGCATCTCTCTGATGAGAATGCCAGTCTATCCATGCCGGCGGTATATCTCCGTGATCGGGAGGCCGTCTGAGAGCAGAGCGGAGTCTCCAGGCGCTGCAACACCATCTCTATGACTGGAATGCCACTCTAGCCCTGTGCGAGGTATGTCTCTCTAATCCCAGAGGACTTGCGGGAGCGGAAGGGACTCTGTAGGTGCCAGAACACCATTTCCACGAGCGGAATGCCACCCGAGCCGTCCCGGATGCAGCTTCTCTGTGATGCGGGAGACACTCCAGCCTTCCATCCCTTTTCAGGCTCCGCTTATTTCTGTCCTTAGTTGCCCTCCAGTCTCTCACTGATTTTCAGCCTCCACGTTTCTCTAGCCTCTCCTTCCCCTCTGGCCTCGCACATCTTTCTGGCCTACGACACGCCATCAACCTCCACTTCTTTCTGGCCTCTAGCTGCCCTCCGGCCTCCCACCCCTTTTCGGCCTCCACTATTTCCTGGCCTCTACCTCCCCTCCAGCCTCCCACCCCTTTGTGGCCTCCCACCCCTTTTCGGCCTCCACTTTTTCCTGGCCTTTACCTCCCCTCCGGCCTCCCACCCCTTTGCGGCCTCCCACCCCTTTGCGGCCTCCCACCCCTTTGCGGCCTCCCACCCCTTTGCGGCCTCCCACCCCTTTGCGGCCTCCACTTTTTCCTGGCCTCTACCTCCCCTCCAGCCTCCCACCCCTTTGCGGCCTCCCACCCCTTTGCGGCCTCCACTTTTTCCTGGCCTCTACCTCCCCTCCAGCCTCCCACCCCTTTGTGGCCTCCCACCCCTTTTCGGCCTCTTTTGACTCTGTAGTCACCGCAACAACAGTCTCTTTGTCCAGGACACACCTGTAGCCATCCCAGGATTTGTCTCCATGATCAAGGAGGACGTCTGGGATAGGACGGGACTCTCTCACTGATGGAACACCGTTTCTACGATTGGGTTGCCACTCTAGCCATTCCCCAGGTACATCCCCGTGATCCGGCAGAACTTTGGGAATGGAGGTGACTCTCTAACTGCGGGAGTACCATGTCTATGAGCGGAACGCCACTCTAGCTGTCCCAGAAATATGTCTCAAAGATCCGGGAGGAGCTCTGGGATCAGAGGGGACTCTCTAGCCAAGGGAAAACAGTCTCTCTGACCGTAACGCCACTCTGGCTGTGCCGGAGGTATGTGTCTATGATGCCTGATGACTTCTGGGATCCGAGGGGATTCTCTACCCACCAGAACAGCATCTCTGTGACCTGACCGCCACTCTCGATGTTTTGCAGGCGTGCCTCCACGATGTGGCAGGAATCCTGGCATCGTAGGTGACTCTCTAGCTCCCCGAAGGAAGTCTCTATGAGAGGAATGCCATTCTAGCTGTCCTGGAGGTATCTGTCTCTGATCCGGGAGGACTTCCTGGGTTGGAGGGGCCTCGCTAAGCACCGGAAGACTGTCTCTATGACAGGAATGGCACTCTAGCTGCCTGGGAGGTTATGCCTCTATGATGCGGGAGGAAAGCTCTCTTTGGAGCGGGGTCTCTATCTCCCCGAACACGGCCTGTATGACCAGAACGCCCGCCTAGCCGTCCTGGAGGTATGTCTCCAGGACATGGGAGGCCTTCCAGGACTGGAGGGGACTCTATAGCTGCTGGAACACCGTCTCGATGGCCGGAATGCCACTGTGGCCATCCTGGATGTGTATCTCCATGATGCGGGAGGACTTCGGGGATAGCGGGCGACTAACTAACCGTGGGAAAACGGCCTCTATGACGGGAATGCCCCTCTAGCCCTGCCAGAGGTATGCCTCCAGGATCCGGGAGGACGTCTGGGATCACATGTGACTCTCTAGCGGTGCGAAAGCTGCCTCTATGGTCCAGAACGCCACTCTAGCCGTCCTGGATGTATGTCTCCATGATCGAGGTGGATTTCTGGGATGGGACGTGACCAGCTAGTTGCCGGACAACCCGCTCTATGACCACAATGCCACTCAAGCCATTCAGCAGGTATGTCTCCGTGATGCAGGAGGATTTCTGGGATCGGAGACGACTCTCTAGCCATGGCAATAGCCTCCCTGTATGCCGGAATGGCACTCTAGCCCTCCTGGATGGATGTCTTTGTGATGCGGGAGGACCTGCGTGTTTGGAACGGAGTCTCTAGGTGCTTTGACACCATCTCTACCGCTGGAATGCCACGCTGGCTGTCTGGGAGGTCTGTGTGTATGATCTGCTTGGACTTCTGGGATGGGAGGGGACTCTCTGGCTGTGGGAACACTGTTTTCAACAATAGGAAGGCCTGTCTGGCCATCCCAGACGTATGTTTCTCTGATCTGGGAGGATTTCCGGGATCGCAGTGGAGTCTCCATCTGCCGCAACAGCATCTCTCTGATGAGAATGCCAGTCTATCCATGCCGGCGGTATATCTCCGTGATCGGGAGGCTGTCTGAGAGCAGAGCGGAGTCTCCAGGCGCTGCAACACCATCTCTATGACTGGAATGCCACTCTAGCCCTGTGCGAGGTATGTCTCTCTAATCCCAGAGGACTTGCGGGAGCGGAAGGGACTCTGTAGGTGCCAGAACACCATTTCCACGAGCGGAATGCCACCCGAGCCGTCCCGGATGCAGCTTCTCTGTGATGCGGGAGACACTCCAGCCTTCCATCCCTTTTCAGGCTCCGCTTATTTCTGTCCTTAGTTGCCCTCCAGTCTCTCACTGATTTTCAGCCTCCACGTTTCTCTAGCCTCTCCTTCCCCTCTGGCCTCGCACATCTTTCTGGCCTACGACACGCCATCAACCTCCACTTCTTTCTGGCCTCTAGCTGCCCTCCGGCCTCCCACCCCTTTTCGGCCTCCACTATTTCCTGGCCTCTACCTCCCCTCCAGCCTCCCACCCCTTTGTGGCCTCCCACCCCTTTTCGGCCTCCACTTTTTCCTGGCCTCTACCTCCCCTCCGGCCTCCCACCCCTTTGCGGCCTCCCACCCCTTTGCGGCCTCCCACCCCTTTGCGGCCTCCCACCCCTTTGCGGCCTCCCACCCCTTTGCGGCCTCCACTTTTTCCTGGCCTCTACCTCCCCTCCAGCCTCCCACCCCTTTGCGGCCTCCCACCCCTTTGCGGCCTCCACTTTTTCCTGGCCTCTACCTCCCCTCCAGCCTCCCACCCCTTTGTGGCCTCCCACCCCTTTTCGGCCTCTTTTGACTCTGTAGTCACCGCAACAACAGTCTCTTTGTCCAGGACAGACCTGTAGCCATCCCAGGATTTGTCTCCATGATCAAGGAGGACGTCTGGGATAGGACGGGACTCTCTCACTGATGGAACACCGTTTCTACGATTGGGTTGCCACTCTAGCCATTCCCCAGGTACATCCCCGTGATCCGGCAGAACTTTGGGAATGGAGGTGACTCTCTAACTGCGGGAGTACCATGTCTATGAGCGGAACGCCACTCTAGCTGTCCCAGAAATATGTCTCAAAGATCCGGGAGGAGCTCTGGGATCAGAGGGGACTCTCTAGCCAAGGGAAAACAGTCTCTCTGACCGTAACGCCACTCTGGCTGTGCCGGAGGTATGTGTCTATGATGCCTGATGACTTCTGGGATCCGAGGGGATTCTCTACCCACCAGAACAGCGTCTCTGTGACCTGACCGCCACTCTCGATGTTTTGCAGGCGTGCCTCCACGATGTGGCAGGAATCCTGGCATCGTAGGTGACTCTCTAGCTCCCCGAAGGAAGTCTCTATGAGAGGAATGCCATTCTAGCTGTCCTGGAGGTATCTGTCTCTGATCCGGGAGGACTTCCTGGGTTGGAGGGGCCTCGCTAAGCACCGGAAGACTGTCTCTATGACAGGAATGGCACTCTAGCTGCCTGGGAGGTTATGCCTCTATGATGCGGGAGGAAAGCTCTCTTTGGAGCGGGGTCTCTATCTCCCCGAACACGGCCTGTATGACCGGAACGCCCGCCTAGCCGTCCTGGAGGTATGTCTCCAGGACATGGGAGGCCTTCCAGGACTGGAGGGGACTCTATAGCTGCTGGAACACCGTCTCGATGGCCGGAATGCCACTGTGGCCATCCTGGATGTGTATCTCCATGATGCGGGAGGACTTCGGGGATAGCGGGCGACTAACTAACCGTGGGAAAACGGCCTCTATGACGGGAATGCCCCTCTAGCCCTGCCAGAGGTATGCCTCCAGGATCCGGGAGGACGTCTGGGATCACATGTGACTCTCTAGCGGTGCGAAAGCTGCCTCTATGGTCCAGAACGCCACTCTAGCCGTCCTGGATGTATGTCTCCATGATCGAGGTGGATTTCTGGGATGGGACGTGACCAGCTAGTTGCCGGACAACCCGCTCTATGACCACAATGCCACTCAAGCCATTCAGCAGGTATGTCTCCGTGATGCAGGAGGATTTCTGGGATCGGAGACGACTCTCTAGCCATGGCAATAGCCTCCCTGTATGCCGGAATGGCACTCTAGCCCTCCTGGATGGATGTCTTTGTGATGCGGGAGGACCTGCGTGTTTGGAACGGAGTCTCTAGGTGCTTTGACACCATCTCTACCGCTGGAATGCCACGCTGGCTGTCTGGGAGGTCTGTGTGTATGATCTGCTTGGACTTCTGGGATGGGAGGGGACTCTCTGGCTGTGGGAACACTGTTTTCAACAATAGGAAGGCCTGTCTGGCCATCCCAGACGTATGTTTCTCTGATCTGGGAGGATTTCCGGGATCGCAGTGGAGTCTCCATCTGCCGCAACAGCATCTCTCTGATGAGAATGCCAGTCTATCCATGCCGGCGGTATATCTCCGTGATCGGGAGGCTGTCTGAGAGCAGAGCGGAGTCTCCAGGCGCTGCAACACCATCTCTATGACTGGAATGCCACTCTAGCCCTGTGCGAGGTATGTCTCTCTAATCCCAGAGGACTTGCGGGAGCGGAAGGGACTCTGTAGGTGCCAGAACACCATTTCCACGAGCGGAATGCCACCCGAGCCGTCCCGGATGCAGCTTCTCTGTGATGCGGGAGACACTCCAGCCTTCCATCCCTTTTCAGGCTCCGCTTATTTCTGTCCTTAGTTGCCCTCCAGTCTCTCACTGATTTTCAGCCTCCACGTTTCTCTAGCCTCTCCTTCCCCTCTGGCCTCGCACATCTTTCTGGCCTACGACACGCCATCAACCTCCACTTCTTTCTGGCCTCTAGCTGCCCTCCGGCCTCCCACCCCTTTTCGGCCTCCACTATTTCCTGGCCTCTACCTCCCCTCCAGCCTCCCACCCCTTTGTGGCCTCCCACCCCTTTTCGGCCTCCACTTTTTCCTGGCCTTTACCTCCCCTCCGGCCTCCCACCCCTTTGCGGCCTCCCACCCCTTTGCGGCCTCCCACCCCTTTGCGGCCTCCCACCCCTTTGCGGCCTCCCACCCCTTTGCGGCCTCCCACCCCTTTGCGGCCTCCACTTTTTCCTGGCCTCTACCTCCCCTCCAGCCTCCCACCCCTTTGCGGCCTCCCACCCCTTTGCGGCCTCCACTTTTTCCTGGCCTCTACCTCCCCTCCAGCCTCCCACCCCTTTGTGGCCTCCCACCCCTTTTCGGCCTCTTTTGACTCTGTAGTCACCGCAACAACAGTCTCTTTGTCCAGGACAGACCTGTAGCCATCCCAGGATTTGTCTCCATGATCAAGGAGGACGTCTGGGATAGGACGGGACTCTCTCACTGATGGAACACCGTTTCTACGATTGGGTTGCCACTCTAGCCATTCCCCAGGTACATCCCCGTGATCCGGCAGAACTTTGGGAATGGAGGTGACTCTCTAACTGCGGGAGTACCATGTCTATGAGCGGAACGCCACTCTAGCTGTCCCAGAAATATGTCTCAAAGATCCGGGAGGAGCTCTGGGATCAGAGGGGACTCTCTAGCCAAGGGAAAACAGTCTCTCTGACCGTAACGCCACTCTGGCTGTGCCGGAGGTATGTGTCTATGATGCCTGATGACTTCTGGGATCCGAGGGGATTCTCTACCCACCAGAACAGCGTCTCTGTGACCTGACCGCCACTCTCGATGTTTTGCAGGCGTGCCTCCACGATGTGGCAGGAATCCTGGCATCGTAGGTGACTCTCTAGCTCCCCGAAGGAAGTCTCTATGAGAGGAATGCCATTCTAGCTGTCCTGGAGGTATCTGTCTCTGATCCGGGAGGACTTCCTGGGTTGGAGGGGCCTCGCTAAGCACCGGAAGACTGTCTCTATGACAGGAATGGCACTCTAGCTGCCTGGGAGGTTATGCCTCTATGATGCGGGAGGAAAGCTCTCTTTGGAGCGGGGTCTCTATCTCCCCGAACACGGCCTGTATGACCGGAACGCCCGCCTAGCCGTCCTGGAGGTATGTCTCCAGGACATGGGAGGCCTTCCAGGACTGGAGGGGACTCTATAGCTGCTGGAACACCGTCTCGATGGCCGGAATGCCACTGTGGCCATCCTGGATGTGTATCTCCATGATGCGGGAGGACTTCGGGGATAGCGGGCGACTAACTAACCGTGGGAAAACGGCCTCTATGACGGGAATGCCCCTCTAGCCCTGCCAGAGGTATGCCTCCAGGATCCGGGAGGACGTCTGGGATCACATGTGACTCTCTAGCGGTGCGAAAGCTGCCTCTATGGTCCAGAACGCCACTCTAGCCGTCCTGGATGTATGTCTCCATGATCGAGGTGGATTTCTGGGATGGGACGTGACCAGCTAGTTGCCGGACAACCCGCTCTATGACCACAATGCCACTCAAGCCATTCAGCAGGTATGTCTCCGTGATGCAGGAGGATTTCTGGGATCGGAGACGACTCTCTAGCCATGGCAATAGCCTCCCTGTATGCCGGAATGGCACTCTAGCCCTCCTGGATGGATGTCTTTGTGATGCGGGAGGACCTGCGTGTTTGGAACGGAGTCTCTAGGTGCTTTGACACCATCTCTACCGCTGGAATGCCACGCTGGCTGTCTGGGAGGTCTGTGTGTATGATCTGCTTGGACTTCTGGGATGGGAGGGGACTCTCTGGCTGTGGGAACACTGTTTTCAACAATAGGAAGGCCTGTCTGGCCATCCCAGACGTATGTTTCTCTGATCTGGGAGGATTTCCGGGATCGCAGTGGAGTCTCCATCTGCCGCAACAGCATCTCTCTGATGAGAATGCCAGTCTATCCATGCCGGCGGTATATCTCCGTGATCGGGAGGCCGTCTGAGAGCAGAGCGGAGTCTCCAGGCGCTGCAACACCATCTCTATGACTGGAATGCCACTCTAGCCCTGTGCGAGGTATGTCTCTCTAATCCCAGAGGACTTGCGGGAGCGGAAGGGACTCTGTAGGTGCCAGAACACCATTTCCACGAGCGGAATGCCACCCGAGCTGTCCCGGATGGAGTTTCTCTGTGATGCGGGAGACACTCCAGCCTTCCATCCCTTTTCAGGCTCTGCTTATTTCTGTCCTTAGTTGCCCTCCAGTCTCTCACTGATTTTCAGCCTCCACGTTTCTCTAGCCTCTCCTTCCCCTCTGGCCTCGCACATCTTTCTGGCCTACGACACGCCATCAACCTCCACTTCTTTCTGGCCTCTAGCTGCCCTCCGGCCTCCCACCCCTTTTCGGCCTCCACTTTTTCCTGGCCTCTACCTCCCCTCCAGCCTCCCACCCCTTTGTGGCCTCCCACCCCTTTGTGGCCTCCCACCCTTTTCGGCCTCCACTTTTTCCTGGCCTCTACCTCCCCTCCGGCCTCCCACCCCTTTTCGGCCTCCCACCCCTTTTCGGCCTCCACTTTTTCCTGGCCTCAACCTCCCCTCCAGCCTCCCACCCCTTTGCGGCCTCCCACCCCTTTTCGGCCTCCACTTTTTCCTGGCCTCTACCTCCCCTCCAGTCTCCCATCCCTTTGCGGCCTCCCACCCCTTTTCGGCCTCTTTTGACTCTGTAGTCACCGCAACAACAGTCTCTTTGTCCAGGACACACCTGTAGCCATCCCAGGATTTGTCTCCATGATCAAGGAGGACGTCTGGGATAGGACGGGACTCTCTCACTGATGGAACACCGTTTCTACGATTGGGTTGCCACTCTAGCCATTCCCCAGGTACATCCCCGTGATCCGGCAGAACTTTGGGAATGGAGGTGACTCTCTAACCGCGGGAGTACCATGTCTGTGAGCGGAACGCCACTCTAGCTGTCCCAGAAATATGTCTCAAAGATCCGGGAGGAGCTCTGGGATCAGAGGGGACTCTCTAGCCAAGGGAAAACAGTCTCTCTGACCGTAACGCCACTCTGGCTGTGCCGGAGGTATGTGTCTATGATGCCTGATGACTTCTGGGATCCGAGGGGATTCTCTACCCACCAGAACAGCGTCTCTGTGACCTGACCGCCACTCTCGATGTTTTGCAGGCGTGCCTCCACGATGTGGCAGGAATCCTGGCATCGTAGGTGACTCTCTAGCTCCCCGAAGGAAGTCTCTATGAGAGGAATGCCATTCTAGCTGTCCTGGAGGTATCTGTCTCTGATCCGGGAGGACTTCCTGGGTTGGAGGGGCCTCGCTAAGCACCGGAAGACTGTCTCTATGACAGGAATGGCACTCTAGCTGCCTGGGAGGTTATGCCTCTATGATGCGGGAGGAAAGCTCTCTTTGGAGCGGGGTCTCTATCTCCCCGAACACGGCCTGTATGACCGGAACGCCCGCCTAGCCGTCCTGGAGGTATGTCTCCAGGACATGGGAGGCCTTCCAGGACTGGAGGGGACTCTATAGCTGCTGGAACACCGTCTCGATGGCCGGAATGCCACTGTGGCCATCCTGGATGTGTATCTCCATGATGCGGGAGGACTTCGGGGATAGCGGGCGACTAACTAACCGTGGGAAAACGGCCTCTATGACGGGAATGCCCCTCTAGCCCTGCCAGAGGTATGCCTCCAGGATCCGGGAGGACGTCTGGGATCACATGTGACTCTCTAGCGGTGCGAAAGCTGCCTCTATGGTCCAGAACGCCACTCTAGCCGTCCTGGATGTATGTCTCCATGATCGAGGTGGATTTCTGGGATGGGACGTGACCAGCTAGTTGCCGGACAACCCGCTCTATGACCACAATGCCACTCAAGCCATTCAGCAGGTATGTCTCCGTGATGCAGGAGGATTTCTGGGATCGGAGACGACTCTCTAGCCATGGCAATAGCCTCCCTGTATGCCGGAATGGCACTCTAGCCCTCCTGGATGGATGTCTTTGTGATGCGGGAGGACCTGCGTGTTTGGAACGGAGTCTCTAGGTGCTTTGACACCATCTCTACCGCTGGAATGCCACGCTGGCTGTCTGGGAGGTCTGTGTGTATGATCTGCTTGGACTTCTGGGATGGGAGGGGACTCTCTGGCTGTGGGAACACTGTTTTCAACAATAGGAAGGCCTGTCTGGCCATCCCAGACGTATGTTTCTCTTATCTGGGAGGATTTCCGGGATCGCAGTGGAGTCTCCATCTGCCGCAACAGCATCTCTCTGATGAGAATGCCAGTCTATCCATGCCGGCGGTATATCTCCGTGATCGGGAGGCCGTCTGAGAGCAGAGTGGAGTCTCCAGGCGCTGCAACACCATCTCTATGACTGGAATGCCACTCTAGCCCTGTGCGAGGTATGTCTCTCTAATCCCAGAGGACTTGCGGGAGCGGAAGGGACTCTGTAGGTGCCAGAACACCATTTCCACGAGCGGAATGCCACCCGAGCCGTCCCGGATGCAGCTTCTCTGTGATGCGGGAGACACTCCAGCCTTCCATCCCTTTTCAGGCTCCGCTTATTTCTGTCCTTAGTTGCCCTCCAGTCTCTCACTGATTTTCAGCCTCCACGTTTCTCTAGCCTCTCCTTCCCCTCTGGCCTCGCACATCTTTCTGGCCTACGACACGCCATCAACCTCCACTTCTTTCTGGCCTCTAGCTGCCCTCCGGCCTCCCACCCCTTTTCGGCCTCCACTATTTCCTGGCCTCTACCTCCCCTCCAGCCTCCCACCCCTTTGTGGCCTCCCACCCCTTTTCGGCCTCCACTTTTTCCTGGCATTTACCTCCCCTCTGGACTCCCACCCCTTTGCGGCCTCCCACCCCTTTGCGGCCTCCCACCCCTTTGCGGCCTCCCACCCCTTTGCGGCCTCCCACCCCTTTGCGGCCTCCCACCCCTTTGCGGCCTCCACTTTTTCCTGGCCTCAACCTCCCCTCCAGCCTCCCACCCCTTTGCGGCCTCCCACCCCTTTTCGGCCTCCACTTTTTCCTGGCCTCTACCTCCCCTCCAGCCTCCCATCCCTTTGCGGCCTCCCACCCCTTTTCGGCCTCTTTTGACTCTGTAGTCACCGCAACAACAGTCTCTTTGTCCAGGACACACCTGTAGCCATCCCAGGATTTGTCTCCATGATCAAGGAGGACGTCTGGGATAGGACGGGACTCTCTCACTGATGGAACACCGTTTCTACGATTGGGTTGCCACTCTAGCCATTCCCCAGGTACATCCCCGTGATCCGGCAGAACTTTGGGAATGGAGGTGACTCTCTAACCGCGGGAGTACCATGTCTGTGAGCGGAACGCCACTCTAGCTGTCCCAGAAATATGTCTCAAAGATCCGGGAGGAGCTCTGGGATCAGAGGGGACTCTCTAGCCAAGGGAAAACAGTCTCTCTGACCGTAACGCCACTCTGGCTGTGCCGGAGGTATGTGTCTATGATGCCTGATGACTTCTGGGATCCGAGGGGATTCTCTACCCACCAGAACAGCGTCTCTGTGACCTGACCGCCACTCTCGATGTTTTGCAGGCGTGCCTCCACGATGTGGCAGGAATCCTGGCATCGTAGGTGACTCTCTAGCTCCCCGAAGGAAGTCTCTATGAGAGGAATGCCATTCTAGCTGTCCTGGAGGTATCTGTCTCTGATCCGGGAGGACTTCCTGGGTTGGAGGGGCCTCGCTAAGCACCGGAAGACTGTCTCTATGACAGGAATGGCACTCTAGCTGCCTGGGAGGTTATGCCTCTATGATGCGGGAGGAAAGCTCTCTTTGGAGCGGGGTCTCTATCTCCCCGAACACGGCCTGTATGACCGGAACGCCCGCCTAGCCGTCCTGGAGGTATGTCTCCAGGACATGGGAGGCCTTCCAGGACTGGAGGGGACTCTATAGCTGCTGGAACACCGTCTCGATGGCCGGAATGCCACTGTGGCCATCCTGGATGTGTATCTCCATGATGCGGGAGGACTTCGGGGATAGCGGGCGACTAACTAACCGTGGGAAAACGGCCTCTATGACGGGAATGCCCCTCTAGCCCTGCCAGAGGTATGCCTCCAGGATCCGGGAGGACGTCTGGGATCACATGTGACTCTCTAGCGGTGCGAAAGCTGCCTCTATGGTCCAGAACGCCACTCTAGCCATCCTGGATGTATGTCTCCATGATCGAGGTGGATTTCTGGGATGGGACGTGACCAGCTAGTTGCCGGACAACCCGCTCTATGACCACAATGCCACTCAAGCCATTCAGCAGGTATGTCTCCGTGATGCAGGAGGATTTCTGGGATCGGAGACGACTCTCTAGCCATGGCAATAGCCTCCCTGTATGCCGGAATGGCACTCTAGCCCTCCTGGATGGATGTCTTTGTGATGCGGGAGGACCTGCGTGTTTGGAACGGAGTCTCTAGGTGCTTTGACACCATCTCTACCGCTGGAATGCCACGCTGGCTGTCTGGGAGGTCTGTGTGTATGATCTGCTTGGACTTCTGGGATGGGAGGGGACTCTCTGGCTGTGGGAACACTGTTTTCAACAATAGGAAGGCCTGTCTGGCCATCCCAGACGTATGTTTCTCTTATCTGGGAGGATTTCCGGGATCGCAGTGGAGTCTCCATCTGCCGCAACAGCATCTCTCTGATGAGAATGCCAGTCTATCCATGCCGGCGGTATATCTCCGTGATCGGGAGGCCGTCTGAGAGCAGAGCGGAGTCTCCAGGCGCTGCAACACCATCTCTATGACTGGAATGCCACTCTAGCCCTGTGCGAGGTATGTCTCTCTAATCCCAGAGGACTTGCGGGAGCGGAAGGGACTCTGTAGGTGCCAGAACACCATTTCCACGAGCGGAATGCCACCCGAGCCGTCCCGGATGCAGCTTCTCTGTGATGCGGGAGACACTCCAGCCTTCCATCCCTTTTCAGGCTCCGCTTATTTCTGTCCTTAGTTGCCCTCCAGTCTCTCACTGATTTTCAGCCTCCACGTTTCTCTAGCCTCTCCTTCCCCTCTGGCCTCGCACATCTTTCTGGCCTACGACACGCCATCAACCTCCACTTCTTTCTGGCCTCTAGCTGCCCTCCGGCCTCCCACCCCTTTTCGGCCTCCACTATTTCCTGGCCTCTACCTCCCCTCCAGCCTCCCACCCCTTTGTGGCCTCCCACCCCTTTTCGGCCTCCACTTTTTCCTGGCCTTTACCTCCCCTCTGGACTCCCACCCCTTTGCGGCCTCCCACCCCTTTGCGGCCTCCCACCCCTTTGCGGCCTCCCACCCCTTTGCGGCCTCCACTTTTTCCTGGCCTCTACCTCCCCTCCAGCCTCCCACCCCTTTGCGGCCTCCCACCCCTTTGCGGCCTCCACTTTTTCCTGGCCTCTACCTCCCCTCCAGCCTCCCACCCCTTTGTGGCCTCCCACCCCTTTTCGGCCTCTTTTGACTCTGTAGTCACCGCAACAACAGTCTCTTTGTCCAGGACACACCTGTAGCCATCCCAGGATTTGTCTCCATGATCAAGGAGGACGTCTGGGATAGGACGGGACTCTCTCACTGATGGAACACCGTTTCTACGATTGGGTTGCCACTCTAGCCATTCCCCAGGTACATCCCCGTGATCCGGCAGAACTTTGGGAATGGAGGTGACTCTCTAACTGCGGGAGTACCATGTCTATGAGCGGAACGCCACTCTAGCTGTCCCAGATATATGTCTCAAAGATCCGGGAGGAGCTCTGGGATCAGAGGGGACTCTCTAGCCAAGGGAAAACAGTCTCTCTGACCGTAACGCCACTCTGGCTGTGCCGGAGGTATGTGTCTATGATGCCTGATGACTTCTGGGATCCGAGGGGATTCTCTACCCACCAGAACAGCGTCTCTGTGACCTGACCGCCACTCTCGATGTTTTGCAGGCGTGCCTCCACGATGTGGCAGGAATCCTGGCATCGTAGGTGACTCTCTAGCTCCCCGAAGGAAGTCTCTATGAGAGGAATGCCATTCTAGCTGTCCTGGAGGTATCTGTCTCTGATCCGGGAGGACTTCCTGGGTTGGAGGGGCCTCGCTAAGCACCGGAAGACTGTCTCTATGACAGGAATGGCACTCTAGCTGCCTGGGAGGTTATGCCTCTATGATGCGGGAGGAAAGCTCTCTTTGGAGCGGGGTCTCTATCTCCCCGAACACGGCCTGTATGACCGGAACGCCCGCCTAGCCGTCCTGGAGGTATGTCTCCAGGACATGGGAGGCCTTCCAGGACTGGAGGGGACTCTATAGCTGCTGGAACACCGTCTCGATGGCCGGAATGCCACTGTGGCCATCCTGGATGTGTATCTCCATGATGCGGGAGGACTTCGGGGATAGCGGGCGACTAACTAACCGTGGGAAAACGGCCTCTATGACGGGAATGCCCCTCTAGCCCTGCCAGAGGTA
The DNA here is from genome assembly GCF_964289735.1 of Phaethon aethereus. Lineage (NCBI taxonomy): Eukaryota > Metazoa > Chordata > Aves > Phaethontiformes > Phaethontidae > Phaethon > Phaethon aethereus. The sequence goes on along the minus strand of NW_028113990.1, from coordinate 60,379 downwards.
TGCCTCCAGGATCCGGGAGGACGTCTGGGATCACATGTGACTCTCTAGCGGTGCGAAAGCTGCCTCTATGGTCCAGAACGCCACTCTAGCCGTCCTGGATGTATGTCTCCATGATCGAGGTGGATTTCTGGGATGGGACGTGACCAGCTAGTTGCCGGACAACCCGCTCTATGACCACAATGCCACTCAAGCCATTCAGCAGGTATGTCTCCGTGATGCAGGAGGATTTCTGGGATCGGAGACGACTCTCTAGCCATGGCAATAGCCTCCCTGTATGCCGGAATGGCACTCTAGCCCTCCTGGATGGATGTCTTTGTGATGCGGGAGGTCTTGCGTGTTTGGAACGGAGTCTCTAGGTGCTTTGACACCATCTCTACCGCTGGAATGCCACGCTGGCTGTCTGGGAGGTCTGTGTGTATGATCTGCTTGGACTTCTGGGATGGGAGGGGACTCTCTGGCTGTGGGAACACTGTTTTCAACAATAGGAAGGCCTGTCTGGCCATCCCAGACGTATGTTTCTCTGATCTGGGAGGATTTCCGGGATCGCAGTGGAGTCTCCATCTGCCGCAACAGCATCTCTCTGATGAGAATGCCAGTCTATCCATGCCGGAGGTATACCTCCGTGATCGGGAGGCCGTCTGAGAGCAGAGCGGAGTCTCCAGGCGCTGCAACACCATCTCTATGACTGGAATGCCACTCTAGCCCTGTGCGAGGTATGTCTCTCTAATCCCAGAGGACTTGCGGGAGCGGAAGGGACTCTGTAGGTGCCAGAACACCATTTCCACGAGCGGAATGCCACCCGAGCTGTCCCGGATGGAGTTTCTCTGTGATGCGGGAGACACTCCAGCCTTCCATCCCTTTTCAGGCTCCGCTTATTTCTGTCCTTAGTTGCCCTCCAGTCTCTCACTGATTTTCAGCCTCCACGTTTCTCTAGCCTCTCCTTCCCCTCTGGCCTCGCACATCTTTCTGGCCTACGACACGCCATCAACCTCCACTTCTTTCTGGCCTCTAGCTGCCCTCCGGCCTCCCACCCCTTTTCGGCCTCCACTTTTTCCTGGCCTCTACCTCCCCTCCAGCCTCCCACCCCTTTGTGGCCTCCCACCCCTTTGTGGCCTCCCACCCCTTTTCGGCCTCCACTTTTTCCTGGCCTCTACCTCCCCTCCGGCCTCCCACCCCTTTGCGGCCTCCCACCCCTTTTCGGCCTCCACTTTTTCCTGGCCTCAACCTCCCCTCCAGCCTCCCACCCCTTTGCGGCCTCCCACCCCTTTTCGGCCTCCACTTTTTCCTGGCCTCTACCTCCCCTCCAGCCTCCCATCCCTTTGCGGCCTCCCACCCCTTTTCGGCCTCTTTTGACTCTGTAGTCACCGCAACAACAGTCTCTTTGTCCAGGACACACCTGTAGCCATCCCAGGATTTGTCTCCATGATCAAGGAGGACGTCTGGGATAGGACGGGACTCTCTCACTGATGGAACACCGTTTCTACGATTGGGTTGCCACTCTAGCCATTCCCCAGGTACATCCCCGTGATCCGGCAGAACTTTGGGAATGGAGGTGACTCTCTAACCGCGGGAGTACCATGTCTGTGAGCGGAACGCCACTCTAGCTGTCCCAGAAATATGTCTCAAAGATCCGGGAGGAGCTCTGGGATCAGAGGGGACTCTCTAGCCAAGGGAAAACAGTCTCTCTGACCGTAACGCCACTCTGGCTGTGCCGGAGGTATGTGTCTATGATGCCTGATGACTTCTGGGATCCGAGGGGATTCTCTACCCACCAGAACAGCGTCTCTGTGACCTGACCGCCACTCTCGATGTTTTGCAGGCGTGCCTCCACGATGTGGCAGGAATCCTGGCATCGTAGGTGACTCTCTAGCTCCCCGAAGGAAGTCTCTATGAGAGGAATGCCATTCTAGCTGTCCTGGAGGTATCTGTCTCTGATCCGGGAGGACTTCCTGGGTTGGAGGGGCCTCGCTAAGCACCGGAAGACTGTCTCTATGACAGGAATGGCACTCTAGCTGCCTGGGAGGTTATGCCTCTATGATGCGGGAGGAAAGCTCTCTTTGGAGCGGGGTCTCTATCTCCCCGAACACGGCCTGTATGACCGGAACGCCCGCCTAGCCGTCCTGGAGGTATGTCTCCAGGACATGGGAGGCCTTCCAGGACTGGAGGGGACTCTATAGCTGCTGGAACACCGTCTCGATGGCCGGAATGCCACTGTGGCCATCCTGGATGTGTATCTCCATGATGCGGGAGGACTTCGGGGATAGCGGGCGACTAACTAACCGTGGGAAAACGGCCTCTATGACGGGAATGCCCCTCTAGCCCTGCCAGAGGTATGCCTCCAGGATCCGGGAGGACGTCTGGGATCACATGTGACTCTCTAGCGGTGCGAAAGCTGCCTCTATGGTCCAGAACGCCACTCTAGCCGTCCTGGATGTATGTCTCCATGATCGAGGTGGATTTCTGGGATGGGACGTGACCAGCTAGTTGCCGGACAACCCGCTCTATGACCACAATGCCACTCAAGCCATTCAGCAGGTATGTCTCCGTGATGCAGGAGGATTTCTGGGATCGGAGACGACTCTCTAGCCATGGCAATAGCCTCCCTGTATGCCGGAATGGCACTCTAGCCCTCCTGGATGGATGTCTTTGTGATGCGGGAGGACCTGCGTGTTTGGAACGGAGTCTCTAGGTGCTTTGACACCATCTCTACCGCTGGAATGCCACGCTGGCTGTCTGGGAGGTCTGTGTGTATGATCTGCTTGGACTTCTGGGATGGGAGGGGACTCTCTGGCTGTGGGAACACTGTTTTCAACAATAGGAAGGCCTGTCTGGCCATCCCAGACGTATGTTTCTCTGATCTGGGAGGATTTCCGGGATCGCAGTGGAGTCTCCATCTGCCGCAACAGCATCTCTCTGATGAGAATGCCAGTCTATCCATGCCGGCGGTATATCTCCGTGATCGGGAGGCCGTCTGAGAGCAGAGCGGAGTCTCCAGGCGCTGCAACACCATCTCTATGACTGGAATGCCACTCTAGCCCTGTGCGAGGTATGTCTCTCTAATCCCAGAGGACTTGCGGGAGCGGAAGGGACTCTGTAGGTGCCAGAACACCATTTCCACGAGCGGAATGCCACCCGAGCCGTCCCGGATGCAGCTTCTCTGTGATGCGGGAGACACTCCAGCCTTCCATCCCTTTTCAGGCTCCGCTTATTTCTGTCCTTAGTTGCCCTCCAGTCTCTCACTGATTTTCAGCCTCCACGTTTCTCTAGCCTCTCCTTCCCCTCTGGCCTCGCACATCTTTCTGGCCTACGACACGCCATCAACCTCCACTTCTTTCTGGCCTCTAGCTGCCCTCCGGCCTCCCACCCCTTTTCGGCCTCCACTTTTTCCTGGCCTCTACCTCCCCTCCAGCCTCCCACCCCTTTGTGGCCTCCCACCCCTTTTCGGCCTCCACTTTTTCCTGGCCTTTACCTCCCCTCTGGACTCCCACCCCTTTGCGGCCTCCCACCCCTTTGCGGCCTCCCACCCCTTTGCGGCCTCCCACCCCTTTGCGGCCTCCACTTTTTCCTGGCCTCTACCTCCCCTCCAGCCTCCCACCCCTTTGCGGCCTCCCACCCCTTTGCGGCCTCCACTTTTTCCTGGCCTCTACCTCCCCTCCAGCCTCCCATCCCTTTGCGGCCTCCCACCCCTTTTCGGCCTCTTTTGACTCTGTAGTCACCGCAACAACAGTCTCTTTGTCCAGGACACACCTGTAGCCATCCCAGGATTTGTCTCCATGATCAAGGAGGACGTCTGGGATAGGACGGGAGTCTCTCACTGATGGAACACCGTTTCTACGATTGGGTTGCCACTCTAGCCATTCCCCAGGTACATCCCCGTGATCCGGCAGAACTTTGGGAATGGAGGTGACTCTCTAACTGCGGGAGTACCATGTCTATGAGCGGAACGCCACTCTAGCTGTCCCAGAAATATGTCTCAAAGATCCGGGAGGAGCTCTGGGATCAGAGGGGACTCTCTAGCCAAGGGAAAACAGTCTCTCTGACCGTAACGCCACTCTGGCTGTGCCGGAGGTATGTGTCTATGATGCCTGATGACTTCTGGGATCCGAGGGGATTCTCTACCCACCAGAACAGCGTCTCTGTGACCTGACCGCCACTCTCGATGTTTTGCAGGCGTGCCTCCACGATGTGGCAGGAATCCTGGCATCGTAGGTGACTCTCTAGCTCCCCGAAGGAAGTCTCTATGAGAGGAATGCCATTCTAGCTGTCCTGGAGGTATCTGTCTCTGATCCGGGAGGACTTCCTGGGTTGGAGGGGCCTCGCTAAGCACCGGAAGACTGTCTCTATGACAGGAATGGCACTCTAGCTGCCTGGGAGGTTATGCCTCTATGATGCGGGAGGAAAGCTCTCTTTGGAGCGGGGTCTCTATCTCCCCGAACACGGCCTGTATGACCGGAACGCCCGCCTAGCCGTCCTGGAGGTATGTCTCCAGGACATGGGAGGCCTTCCAGGACTGGAGGGGACTCTATAGCTGCTGGAACACCGTCTCGATGGCCGGAATGCCACTGTGGCCATCCTGGATGTGTATCTCCATGATGCGGGAGGACTTCGGGGATAGCGGGCGACTAACTAACCGTGGGAAAACGGCCTCTATGACGGGAATGCCCCTCTAGCCCTGCCAGAGGTATGCCTCCAGGATCCGGGAGGACGTCTGGGATCACATGTGACTCTCTAGCGGTGCGAAAGCTGCCTCTATGGTCCAGAACGCCACTCTAGCCGTCCTGGATGTATGTCTCCATGATCGAGGTGGATTTCTGGGATGGGACGTGACCAGCTAGTTGCCGGACAACCCGCTCTATGACCACAATGCCACTCAAGCCATTCAGCAGGTATGTCTCCGTGATGCAGGAGGATTTCTGGGATCGGAGACGACTCTCTAGCCATGGCAATAGCCTCCCTGTATGCCGGAATGGCACTCTAGCCCTCCTGGATGGATGTCTTTGTGATGCGGGAGGACCTGCGTGTTTGGAACGGAGTCTCTAGGTGCTTTGACACCATCTCTACCGCTGGAATGCCACGCTGGCTGTCTGGGAGGTCTGTGTGTATGATCTGCTTGGACTTCTGGGATGGGAGGGGACTCTCTGGCTGTGGGAACACTGTTTTCAACAATAGGAAGGCCTGTCTGGCCATCCCAGACGTATGTTTCTCTGATCTGGGAGGATTTCCGGGATCGCAGTGGAGTCTCCATCTGCCGCAACAGCATCTCTCTGATGAGAATGCCAGTCTATCCATGCCGGAGGTATATCTCCGTGATCGGGAGGCCGTCTGAGAGCAGAGCGGAGTCTCCAGGCGCTGCAACACCATCTCTATGACTGGAATGCCACTCTAGCCCTGTGCGAGGTATGTCTCTCTAATCCCAGAGGACTTGCGGGAGCGGAAGGGACTCTGTAGGTGCCAGAACACCATTTCCACGAGCGGAATGCCACCCGAGCTGTCCCGGATGGAGCTTCTCTGTGATGCGGGAGACACTCCAGCCTTCCATCCCTTTTCAGGCTCCGCTTATTTCTGTCCTTAGTTGCCCTCCAGTCTCTCACTGATTTTCAGCCTCCACGTTTCTCTAGCCTCTCCTTCCCCTCTGGCCTCGCACATCTTTCTGGCCTACGACACGCCATCAACCTCCACTTCTTTCTGGCCTCTAGCTGCCCTCCGGCCTCCCACCCCTTTTCGGCCTCCACTTTTTCCTGGCCTCTACCTCCCCTCCAGCCTCCCACCCCTTTGTGGCCTCCCACCCCTTTGTGGCCTCCCACCCCTTTTCGGCCTCCACTTTTTCCTGGCCTCTACCTCCCCTCCGGCCTCCCACCCCTTTGCGGCCTCCCACCCCTTTTCGGCCTCCACTTTTTCCTGGCCTCAACCTCCCCTCCAGCCTCCCACCCCTTTGCGGCCTCCCACCCCTTTTCGGCCTCCACTTTTTCCTGGCCTCAACCTCCCCTCCAGCCTCCCATCCCTTTGCGGCCTCCCACCCCTTTTCGGCCTCTTTTGACTCTGTAGTCACCGCAACAACAGTCTCTTTGTCCAGGACACACCTGTAGCCATCCCAGGATTTGTCTCCATGATCAAGGAGGACGTCTGGGATAGGACGGGACTCTCTCACTGATGGAACACCGTTTCTACGATTGGGTTGCCACTCTAGCCATTCCCCAGGTACATCCCCGTGATCCGGCAGAACTTTGGGAATGGAGGTGACTCTCTAACCGCGGGAGTACCATGTCTATGAGCGGAACGCCACTCTAGCTGTCCCAGAAATATGTCTCAAAGATCCGGGAGGAGCTCTGGGATCAGAGGGGACTCTCTAGCCAAGGGAAAACAGTCTCTCTGACCGTAACGCCACTCTGGCTGTGCCGGAGGTATGTGTCTATGATGCCTGATGACTTCTGGGATCCGAGGGGATTCTCTACCCACCAGAACAGCGTCTCTGTGACCTGACCGCCACTCTCGATGTTTTGCAGGCGTGCCTCCACGATGTGGCAGGAATCCTGGCATCGTAGGTGACTCTCTAGCTCCCCGAAGGAAGTCTCTATGAGAGGAATGCCATTCTAGCTGTCCTGGAGGTATCTGTCTCTGATCCGGGAGGACTTCCTGGGTTGGAGGGGCCTCGCTAAGCACCGGAAGACTGTCTCTATGACAGGAATGGCACTCTAGCTGCCTGGGAGGTTATGCCTCTATGATGCGGGAGGAAAGCTCTCTTTGGAGCGGGGTCTCTATCTCCCCGAACACGGCCTGTATGACCGGAACGCCCGCCTAGCCGTCCTGGAGGTATGTCTCCAGGACATGGGAGGCCTTCCAGGACTGGAGGGGACTCTATAGCTGCTGGAACACCGTCTCGATGGCCGGAATGCCACTGTGGCCATCCTGGATGTGTATCTCCATGATGCGGGAGGACTTCGGGGATAGCGGGCGACTAACTAACCGTGGGAAAACGGCCTCTATGACGGGAATGCCCCTCTAGCCCTGCCAGAGGTATGCCTCCAGGATCCGGGAGGACGTCTGGGATCACATGTGACTCTCTAGCGGTGCGAAAGCTGCCTCTATGGTCCAGAACGCCACTCTAGCCGTCCTGGATGTATGTCTCCATGATCGAGGTGGATTTCTGGGATGGGACGTGACCAGCTAGTTGCCGGACAACCCGCTCTATGACCACAATGCCACTCAAGCCATTCAGCAGGTATGTCTCCGTGATGCAGGAGGATTTCTGGGATCGGAGACGACTCTCTAGCCATGGCAATAGCCTCCCTGTATGCCGGAATGGCACTCTAGCCCTCCTGGATGGATGTCTTTGTGATGCGGGAGGACCTGCGTGTTTGGAACGGAGTCTCTAGGTGCTTTGATACCATCTCTACCGCTGGAATGCCACGCTGGCTGTCTGGGAGGTCTGTGTGTATGATCTGCTTGGACTTCTGGGATGGGAGGGGACTCTCTGGCTGTGGGAACACTGTTTTCAACAATAGGAAGGCCTGTCTGGCCATCCCAGACGTATGTTTCTCTGATCTGGGAGGATTTCCGGGATCGCAGTGGAGTCTCCATCTGCCGCAACAGCATCTCTCTGATGAGAATGCCAGTCTATCCATGCCGGAGGTATATCTCCGTGATCGGGAGGCCGTCTGAGAGCAGAGCGGAGTCTCCAGGCGCTGCAACACCATCTCTATGACTGGAATGCCACTCTAGCCCTGTGCGAGGTATGTCTCTCTAATCCCAGAGGACTTGCGGGAGCGGAAGGGACTCTGTAGGTGCCAGAACACCATTTCCACGAGCGGAATGCCACCCGAGCCGTCCCGGATGCAGCTTCTCTGTGATGCGGGAGACACTCCAGCCTTCCATCCCTTTTCAGGCTCCGCTTATTTCTGTCCTTAGTTGCCCTCCAGTCTCTCACTGATTTTCAGCCTCCACGTTTCTCTAGCCTCTCCTTCCCCTCTGGCCTCGCACATCTTTCTGGCCTACGACACGCCATCAACCTCCACTTCTTTCTGGCCTCTAGCTGCCCTCCGGCCTCCCACCCCTTTTCGGCCTCCACTTTTTCCTGGCCTCTACCTCCCCTCCGGCCTCCCACCCCTTTGCGGCCTCCCACCCCTTTTCGGCCTCCACTTTTTCCTGGCCTCTACCTCCCCTCCAGCCTCCCACCCCTTTGCGGCCTCCCACCCCTTTTCGGCCTCTTTTGACTCTGTAGTCACCGCAACAACAGTCTCTTTGTCCAGGACACACCTGTAGCCATCCCAGGATTTGTCTCCATGATCAAGGAGGATGTCTGGGATAGGACGGGACTCTCTCACTGATGGAACACCGTTTCTACGATTGGGTTGCCACTCTAGCCATTCCCCAGGTACATCCCCGTGATCCGGCAGAACTTTGGGAATGGAGGTGACTCTCTAACCGCGGGAGTACCATGTCTGTGAGCGGAACGCCACTCTAGCTGTCCCAGAAATATGTCTCAAAGATCCGGGAGGAGCTCTGGGATCAGAGGGGACTCTCTAGCCAAGGGAAAACAGTCTCTCTGACCGTAACGCCACTCTGGCTGTGCCGGAGGTATGTGTCTATGATGCCTGATGACTTCTGGGATCCGAGGGGATTCTCTACCCACCAGAACAGCGTCTCTGTGACCTGACCGCCACTCTCGATGTTTTGCAGGCGTGCCTCCACGATGTGGCAGGAATCCTGGCATCGTAGGTGACTCTCTGGCTCCCCGAAGGAAGTCTCTATGAGAGGAATGCCATTCTAGCCGTCCTGGAGGTATCTGTCTCTGATCCGGGAGGACTTCCTGGGTTGGAGGGGCCTCGCTAAGCACCGGAAGACTGTCTCTATGACAGGAATGGCACTCTAGCTGCCTGGGAGGTTATGCCTCTATGATAGAGCGGGAGGAAAGCTCTCTTTGGAGCGGGGTCTCTATCTCCCCGAACACGGCCTGTATGACCGGAACGCCCGCCTAGCCGTCCTGGAGGTATGTCTCCAGGACATGGGAGGCCTTCCAGGACTGGAGGGGACTCTATAGCTGCTGGAACACCGTCTCGATGGCCGGAATGCCACTGTGGCCATCCTGGATGTGTATCTCCATGATGCGGGAGGACTTCGGGGATAGCGGGCGACTAACTAACCGTGGGAAAACGGCCTCTATGACGGGAATGCCCCTCTAGCCCTGCCAGAGGTATGCCTCCAGGATCCGGGAGGACGTCTGGGATCACATGTGACTCTCTAGCGGTGCGAAAGCTGCCTCTATGGTCCAGAACGCCACTCTAGCCGTCCTGGATGTATGTCTCCATGATCGAGGTGGATTTCTGGGATGGGACGTGACCAGCTAGTTGCCGGACAACCCGCTCTATGACCAGAATGCCACTCAAGCCATTCAGCAGGTATGTCTCCGTGATGCAGGAGGATTTCTGGGATCGGAGACGACTCTCTAGCCATGGCAATAGCCTCCCTGTATGCCGGAATGGCACTCTAGCCCTCCTGGATGGATGTCTTTGTGATGCGGGAGGACCTGCGTGTTTGGAACGGAGTCTCTAGGTGCTTTGACACCATCTCTACCGCTGGAATGCCACGCTGGCTGACTGGGAGGTCTGTGTGTATGATCTGCTTGGACTTCTGGGATGGGAGGGGACTCTCTGGCTGTGGGAACACTGTTTTCAACAATAGGAAGGCCTGTCTGGCCATCCCAGACGTATGTTTCTCTGATCTGGGAGGATTTCCGGGATCGCAGTGGAGTCTCCATCTGCCGCAACAGCATCTCTCTGATGAGAATGCCAGTCTATCCATGCCGGAGGTATATCTCCGTGATCGGGAGGCCGTCTGAGAGCAGAGCGGAGTCTCCAGGCGCTGCACCACCATCTCTATGACTGGAATGCCACTCTAGCCCTGTGCGAGGTATGTCTCTCTAATCCCAGAGGACTTGCGGGAGCGGAAGGGACTCTGTAGGTGCCAGAACACCATTTCCACGAGCGGAATGCCACCCGAGCCGTCCCGGATGCAGCTTCTCTATGATGCGGGAGACACTCCAGCCTTCCATCCCTTTTCAGGCTCCGCTTATTTCTGTCCTTAGTTGCCCTCCATTCTCTCACTGATTTTCAGCCTCCACGTTTCTCTAGCCTCTCCTTCCCCTCTGGCCTCGCACATCTTTCTGGTCTACGACATGCGATCAACCTCAACTTCTTTCTGGCCTCTAGCTGCCCTCCGGCCTCCCACCCCTTTTCGGCCTCCACTTTTTCCTGGCCTCTACCTCCCCTCCAGCCTCCCACCCCTTTGTGGCCTCCCACCCCTTTTCGGCCTCCACTTTATCCTGGCCTCTACCTCCCCTCCAGCCTCCCACCCCTTTGCGGCCTCCCACCCCTTTTCGGCCTCCACTTTTTCCTGGCCTCTACCTCCCCTCCAGCCTCCCACCCCTTTGCGGCCTCCCACCCCTTTTCGGCCTCTTTTGACTCTGTAGTCACCGCAACAACAGTCTCTTTGTCCAGGACACACCTGTAGCCATCCCAGGATTTGTCTCCATGATCAAGGAGGACGTCTGGGATAGGACGGGACTCTCTCACTGATGGAACACCGTTTCTACAATTGGGTTGCCACTCTAGCCATTCCCCAGGTACATCCCCGTGATCCGGCAGAACTTTGGGAATGGAGGTGACTCTCTAACCGCGGGAGTACCATGTCTGTGAGCGGAACGCCACTCTAGCTGTCCCAGAAATATGTCTCAAAGATCCGGGAGGAGCTCTGGGATCAGAGGGGACTCTCTAGCCAAGGGAAAACAGTCTCTCTGACCGTAACGCCACTCTGGCTGTGCCGGAGGTATGTGTCTATGATGCCTGATGACTTCTGGGATCCGAGGGGATTCTCTACCCACCAGAACAGCGTCTCTGTGACCTGACCGCCACTCTCGATGTTTTGCAGGCGTGCCTCCACGATGTGGCAGGAATCCTGGCATCGTAGGTGACTCTCTAGCTCCCCGAAGGAAGTCTCTATGAGAGGAATGCCATTCTAGCTGTCCTGGAGGTATCTGTCTCTGATCCGGGAGGACTTCCTGGGTTGGAGGGGCCTCGCTAAGCACCGGAAGACTGTCTCTATGACAGGAATGGCACTCTAGCTGCCTGGGAGGTTATGCCTCTATGATAGAGCGGGAGGAAAGCTCTCTTTGGAGCGGGGTCTCTATCTCCCCGAACACAGCCTGTATGACCGGAACGCCCGCCTAGCCGTCCTGGAGGTATGTCTCCAGGACATGGGAGGCCTTCCAGGACTGGAGGGGACTCTATAGCTGCTGGAACACCGTCTCGATGGCCGGAATGCCACTGTGGCCATCCTGGATGTGTATCTCCATGATGCGGGAGGACTTCGGGGATAGCGGGCGACTAACTAACCGTGGGAAAACGGCCTCTATGACGGGAATGCCCCTCTAGCCCTGCCAGAGGTATGCCTCCAGGATCCGGGAGGACGTCTGGGATCACATGTGACTCTCTAGCGGTGCGAAAGCTGCCTCTATGGTCCAGAACGCCACTCTAGCCGTCCTGGATGTATGTCTCCATGATCGAGGTGGATTTCTGGGATGGGACGTGACCAGCTAGTTGCCGGACAACCCGCTCTATGACCAGAATGCCACTCAAGCCATTCAGCAGGTATGTCTCCGTGATGCAGGAGGATTTCTGGGATCGGAGACGACTCTCTAGCCATGGCAATAGCCTCCCTGTATGCCGGAATGGCACTCTAGCCCTCCTGGATGGATGTCTTTGTGATGCGGGAGGACCTGCGTGTTTGGAACGGAGTCTCTAGGTGCTTTGACACCATCTCTACCGCTGGAATGCCACGCTGGCTGACTGGGAGGTCTGTGTGTATGATCTGCTTGGACTTCTGGGATGGGAGGGGACTCTCTGGCTGTGGGAACACTGTTTTCAACAATAGGAAGGCCTGTCTGGCCATCCCAGACGTATGTTTCTCTGATCTGGGAGGATTTCCGGGATTGCAGTGGAGTCTCCATCTGCCGCAACAGCATCTCTCTGATGAGAATGCCAGTCTATCCATGCCGGAGGTATATCTCCGTGATCGGGAGGCCGTCTGAGAGCAGAGCGGAGTCTCCAGGCGCTGCACCACCATCTCTATGACTGGAATGCCACTCTAGCCCTGTGCGAGGTATGTCTCTCTAATCCCAGAGGACTTGCGGGAGCGGAAGGGACTCTGTAGGTGCCAGAACACCATTTCCACGAGCGGAATGCCACCCGAGCCGTCCCGGATGCAGCTTCTCTATGATGCGGGAGACACTCCAGCCTTCCATCCCTTTTCAGGCTCCGCTTATTTCTGTCCTTAGTTGCCCTCCATTCTCTCACTGATTTTCAGCCTCCACGTTTCTCTAGCCTCTCCTTCCCCTCTGGCCTCGCACATCTTTCTGGTCTACGACATGCGATCAACCTCAACTTCTTTCTGGCCTCTAGCTGCCCTCCGGCCTCCCACCCCTTTTCGGCCTCCACTTTTTCCTGGCCTCTACCTCCCCTCCAGCCTCCCACCCCTTTGTGGCCTCCCACCCCTTTTCGGCCTCCACTTTATCCTGGCCTCTACCTCCCCTCCAGCCTCCCACCCCTTTGCGGCCTCCCACCCCTTTTCGGCCTCCACTTTTTCCTGGCCTCTACCTCCCCTCCAGCCTCCCACCCCTTTGCGGCCTCCCACCCCTTTTCGGCCTCTTTTGACTCTGTAGTCACCGCAACAACAGTCTCTTTGTCCAGGACACACCTGTAGCCATCCCAGGATTTGTCTCCATGATCAAGGAGGACGTCTGGGATAGGACGGGACTCTCTCACTGATGGAACACCGTTTCTACGATTGGGTTGCCACTCTAGCCATTCCCCAGGTACATCCCCGTGATCCGGCAGAACTTTGGGAATGGAGGTGACTCTCTAACCGCGGGAGTACCATGTCTGTGAGCGGAACGCCACTCTAGCTGTCCCAGAAATATGTCTCAAAGATCCGGGAGGAGCTCTGGGATCAGAGGGGACTCTCTAGCCAAGGGAAAACAGTCTCTCTGACCGTAACGCCACTCTGGCTGTGCCGGAGGTATGTGTCTATGATGCCTGATGACTTCTGGGATCCGAGGGGATTCTCTACCCACCAGAACAGCGTCTCTGTGACCTGACCGCCACTCTCGATGTTTTGCAGGCGTGCCTCCACGATGTGGCAGGAATCCTGGCATCGTAGGTGACTCTCTAGCTCCCCGAAGGAAGTCTCTATGAGAGGAATGCCATTCTAGCTGTCCTGGAGGTATCTGTCTCTGATCCGGGAGGACTTCCTGGGTTGGAGGGGCCTCGCTAAGCACCGGAAGACTGTCTCTATGACAGGAATGGCACTCTAGCTGCCTGGGAGGTTATGCCTCTATGATGCGGGAGGAAAGCTCTCTTTGGAGCGGGGTCTCTATCTCCCCGAACACGGCCTGTATGACCGGAACGCCCGCCTAGCCGTCCTGGAGGTATGTCTCCAGGACATGGGAGGCCTTCCAGGACTGGAGGGGACTCTATAGCTGCTGGAACACCGTCTCGATGGCCGGAATGCCACTGTGGCCATCCTGGATGTGTATCTCCATGATGCGGGAGGACTTCGGGGATAGCGGGCGACTAACTAACCGTGGGAAAACGGCCTCTATGACGGGAATGCCCCTCTAGCCCTGCCAGAGGTATGCCTCCAGGATCCGGGAGGACGTCTGGGATCACATGTGACTCTCTAGCGGTGCGAAAGCTGCCTCTATGGTCCAGAACGCCACTCTAGCCGTCCTGGATGTATGTCTCCATGATCGAGGTGGATTTCTGGGATGGGACGTGACCAGCTAGTTGCCGGACAACCCGCTCTATGACCACAATGCCACTCAAGCCATTCAGCAGGTATGTCTCCGTGATGCAGGAGGATTTCTGGGATCGGAGACGACTCTCTAGCCATGGCAATAGCCTCCCTGTATGCCGGAATGGCACTCTAGCCCTCCTGGATGGATGTCTTTGTGATGCGGGAGGACCTGCGTGTTTGGAACGGAGTCTCTAGGTGCTTTGACACCATCTCTACCGCTGGAATGCCACGCTGGCTGTCTGGGAGGTCTGTGTGTATGATCTGCTTGGACTTCTGGGATGGGAGGGGACTCTCTGGCTGTGGGAACACTGTTTTCAACAATAGGAAGGCCTGTCTGGCCATCCCAGACGTATGTTTCTCTGATCTGGGAGGATTTCCGGGATCGCAGTGGAGTCTCCATCTGCCGCAACAGCATCTCTCTGATGAGAATGCCAGTCTATCCATGCCGGAGGTATATCTCCGTGATCGGGAGGCCGTCTGAGAGCAGAGCGGAGTCTCCAGGCGCTGCAACACCATCTCTATGACTGGAATGCCACTCTAGCCCTGTGCGAGGTATGTCTCTCTAATCCCAGAGGACTTGCGGGAGCGGAAGGGACTCTGTAGGTGCCAGAACACCATTTCCACGAGCGGAATGCCACCCGAGCCGTCCCGGATGGAGCTTCTCTGTGATGCGGGAGACACTCCAGCCTTCCATCCCTTTTCAGGCTCCGCTTATTTCTGTCCTTAGTTGCCCTCCAGTCTCTCACTGATTTTCAGCCTCCACGTTTCTCTAGCCTCTCCTTCCCCTCTGGCCTCGCACATCTTTCTGGCCTACGACACGCCATCAACCTCCACTTCTTTCTGGCCTCTAGCTGCCCTCCGGCCTCCCACCCCTTTTCGGCCTCCACTTTTTCCTGGCCTCTACCTCCCCTCCAGCCTCCCACCCCTTTGTGGCCTCCCACCCCTTTTCGGCCTCCACTTTTTCCTGGCCTCTACCTCCCCTCCGGCCTCCCACCCCTTTGCGGCCTCCCACCCCTTTGCGGCCTCCACTTTTTCCTGGCCTCTACCTCCCCTCCAGCCTCCCACCCCTTTGCGGCCTCCCACCCCTTTTCGGCCTCCACTTTTTCCTGGCCTCTACCTCCCCTCCAGCCTCCCATCCCTTTGCGGCCTCCCACCCCTTTTCGGCCTCTTTTGACTCTGTAGTCACCGCAACAACAGTCTCTTTGTCCAGGACACACCTGTAGCCATCCCAGGATTTGTCTCCATGATCAAGGAGGACGTCTGGGATAGGACGGGACTCTCTCACTGATGGAACACCGTTTCTACGATTGGGTTGCCACTCTAGCCATTCCCCAGGTACATCCCCGTGATCCGGCAGAACTTTGGGAATGGAGGTGACTCTCTAACCGCGGGAGTACCATGTCTGTGAGCGGAACGCCACTCTAGCTGTCCCAGAAATATGTCTCAAAGATCCGGGAGGAGCTCTGGGATCAGAGGGGACTCTCTAGCCAAGGGAAAACAGTCTCTCTGACCGTAACGCCACTCTGGCTGTGCCGGAGGTATGTGTCTATGATGCCTGATGACTTCTGGGATCCGAGGGGATTCTCTACCCACCAGAACAGCGTCTCTGTGACCTGACCGCCACTCTCGATGTTTTGCAGGCGTGCCTCCACGATGTGGCAGGAATCCTGGCATCGTAGGTGACTCTCTGGCTCCCCGAAGGAAGTCTCTATGAGAGGAATGCCATTCTAGCCGTCCTGGAGGTATCTGTCTCTGATCCGGGAGGACTTCCTGGGTTGGAGGGGCCTCGCTAAGCACCGGAAGACTGTCTCTATGACAGGAATGGCACTCTAGCTGCCTGGGAGGTTATGCCTCTATGATAGAGCGGGAGGAAAGCTCTCTTTGGAGCGGGGTCTCTATCTCCCGAACACAGCCTGTATGACCGGAACGCCCGCCTAGCCGTCCTGGAGGTATGTCTCCAGGACATGGGAGGCCTTCCAGGACTGGAGGGGACTCTATAGCTGCTGGAACACCGTCTCGATGGCCGGAATGCCACTGTGGCCATCCTGGATGTGTATCTCCATGATGCGGGAGGACTTCGGGGATAGCGGGCGACTAACTAACCGTGGGAAAACGGCCTCTATGACGGGAATGCCCCTCTAGCCCTGCCAGAGGTATGCCTCCAGGATCCGGGAGGACGTCTGGGATCACATGTGACTCTCTAGCAGTGCGAAAGCTGCCTCTATGGTCCAGAACGCCACTCTAGCCATCCTGGATGTATGTCTCCATGATCGAGGTGGATTTCTGGGATGGGACGTGACCAGCTAGTTGCCGGACAACCCGCTCTATGACCACAATGCCACTCAAGCCATTCAGCAGGTATGTCTCCGTGATGCAGGAGGATTTCTGGGATCGGAGACGACTCTCTAGCCATGGCAATAGCCTCCCTGTATGCCGGAATGGCACTCTAGCCCTCCTGGATGGATGTCTTTGTGATGCGGGAGGACCTGCGTGTTTGGAACGGAGTCTCTAGGTGCTTTGACACCATCTCTACCGCTGGAATGCCACGCTGGCTGTCTGGGAGGTCTGTGTGTATGATCTGCTTGGACTTCTGGGATGGGAGGGGACTCTCTGGCTGTGGGAACACTGTTTTCAACAATAGGAAGGCCTGTCTGGCCATCCCAGACGTATGTTTCTCTGATCTGGGAGGATTTCCGGGATCGCAGTGGAGTCTCCATCTGCCGCAACAGCATCTCTCTGATGAGAATGCCAGTCTATCCATGCCGGAGGTATATCTCCGTGATCGGGAGGCCGTCTGAGAGCAGAGCGGAGTCTCCAGGCGCTGCACCACCATCTCTATGACTGGAATGCCACTCTAGCCCTGTGCGAGGTATGTCTCTCTAATCCCAGAGGACTTGCGGGAGCGGAAGGGACTCTGTAGGTGCCAGAACACCATTTCCACGAGCGGAATGCCACCCGAGCCGTCCCGGATGGAACTTCTCTGTGATGCGGGAGACACTCCAGCCTTCCATCCCTTTTCAGGCTCCGCTTATTTCTGTCCTTAGTTGCCCTCCAGTCTCTCACTGATTTTCAGCCTCCACGTTTCTCTAGCCTCTCCTTCCCCTCTGGCCTCGCACATCTTTCTGGCCTACGACACGCCATCAACCTCCACTTCTTTCTGGCCTCTAGCTGCCCTCCGGCCTCCCACCCCTTTTCGGCCTCCACTTTTTCCTGGCCTCTACCTCCCCTCCAGCCTCCCACCCCTTTGTGGCCTCCCACCCCTTTTCGGCCTCCACTTTTTCCTGGCCTCTACCTCCCCTCCGGCCTCCCACCCCTTTGCGGCCTCCCACCCCTTTTCGGCCTCCACTTTATCCTGGCCTCTACCTCCCCTCCAGCCTCCCACCCCTTTGCGGCCTCCCACCCCTTTTCGGCCTCCACTTTTTCCTGGCCTCTACCTCCCCTCCAGCCTCCCACCCCTTTGCGGCCTCCCACCCCTTTTCGGCCTCTTTTGACTCTGTAGTCACCGCAACAACAGTCTCTTTGTCCAGGACACACCTGTAGCCATCCCAGGATTTGTCTCCATGATCAAGGAGGACGTCTGGGATAGGACGGGACTCTCTCACTGATGGAACACCGTTTCTACGATTGGGTTGCCACTCTAGCCATTCCCCAGGTACATCCCCGTGATCCGGCAGAACTTTGGGAATGGAGGTGACTCTCTAACCGCGGGAGTACCATGTCTGTGAGCGGAACGCCACTCTAGCTGTCCCAGAAATATGTCTCAAAGATCCGGGAGGAGCTCTGGGATCAGAGGGGACTCTCTAGCCAAGGGAAAACAGTCTCTCTGACCGTAACGCCACTCTGGCTGTGCCGGAGGTATGTGTCTATGATGCCTGATGACTTCTGGGATCCGAGGGGATTCTCTACCCACCAGAACAGCGTCTCTGTGACCTGACCGCCACTCTCGATGTTTTGCAGGCGTGCCTCCACGATGTGGCAGGAATCCTGGCATCGTAGGTGACTCTCTGGCTCCCCGAAGGAAGTCTCTATGAGAGGAATGCCATTCTAGCTGTCCTGGAGGTATCTGTCTCTGATCCGGGAGGACTTCCTGGGTTGGAGGGGCCTCGCTAAGCACCGGAAGACTGTCTCTATGACAGGAATGGCACTCTAGCTGCCTGGGAGGTTATGCCTCTATGATGCGGGAGGAAAGCTCTCTTTGGAGCGGGGTCTCTATCTCCCCGAACACGGCCTGTATGACCGGAACGCCCGCCTAGCCGTCCTGGAGGTATGTCTCCAGGACATGGGAGGCCTTCCAGGACTGGAGGGGACTCTATAGCTGCTGGAACACCGTCTCGATGGCCGGAATGCCACTGTGGCCATCCTGGAAGTGTATCTCCATGATGCGGGAGGACTTCGGGGATAGCGGGCGACTAACTAACCGTGGGAAAACGGCCTCTATGACGGGAATGCCCCTCTAGCCCTGCCAGAGGTATGCCTCCAGGATCCGGGAGGACGTCTGGGATCACATGTGACTCTCTAGCGGTGCGAAAGCTGCCTCTATGGTCCAGAACGCCACTCTAGCCGTCCTGGATGTATGTCTCCATGATCGAGGTGGATTTCTGGGATGGGACGTGACCAGCTAGTTGCCGGACAACCCGCTCTATGACCAGAATGCCACTCAAGCCATTCAGCAGGTATGTCTCCGTGATGCAGGAGGATTTCTGGGATCGGACACTACTCTCTAGCCATTGCAATAGCATCCCTGTGTGCCGGAATGCCACTCTAGCCCTGTGCGAGGTATGTCTCTCTAATCCCAGAGGACTTGCGGGAGCGGAAGGGACTCTGTAGGTGCCAGAACACCATTTCCACGAGCGGAATGCCACCCGAGCCGTCCCGGATGGAGCTTCTCTGTGATGCGGGAGACACTCCAGCCTTCCATCCCTTTTCAGGCTCCGCTTATTTCTGTCCTTAGTTGCCCTCCAGTCTCTCACTGATTTTCAGCCTCCACGTTTCTCTAGCCTCTCCTTCCCCTCTGGCCTCGCACATCTTTCTGGCCTACGACACGCCATCAACCTCCACTTCTTTCTGGCCTCTAGCTGCCCTCCGGCCTCCCACCCCTTTTCGGCCTCCACTTTTTCCTGGCCTCTACCTCCCCTCCAGCCTCCCACCCCTTTGTGGCCTCCCACCCCTTTTCGGCCTCCACTTTTTCCTGGCCTCTACCTCCCCTCCGGCCTCCCACCCCTTTGCGGCCTCCCACCCCTTTTCGGCCTCCACTTTTTCCTGGCCTCAACCTCCCCTCCAGCCTCCCATCCCTTTGCGGCCTCCCACCCCTTTTCGGCCTCTTTTGACTCTGTAGTCACCGCAACAACAGTCTCTTTGTCCAGGACACACCTGTAGCCATCCCAGGATTTGTCTCCATGATCAAGGAGGACGTCTGGGATAGGACGGGACTCTCTCACTGATGGAACACCGTTTCTACGATTGGGTTGCCACTCTAGCCAGTCCCCAGGTACATCCCCGTGATCCGGCAGAACTTTGGGAATGGAGGTGACTCTCTAACCGTGGGAGTACCATGTCTGTGAGCGGAACGCCACTCTAGCTGTCCCAGAAATATGTCTCAAAGATCCGGGAGGAGCTCTGGGATCAGAGGGGACTCTCTAGCCAAGGGAAAACAGTCTCTCTGACCGTAACGCCACTCTGGCTGTGCCGGAGGTATGTGTCTATGATGCCTGATGACTTCTGGGATCCGAGGGGATTCTCTACCCACCAGAACAGCGTCTCTGTGACCTGACCGCCACTCTCGATGTTTTGCAGGTGTGCCTCCACGATGTGGCAGGAATCCTGGCATCGTAGGTGACTCTCTGGCTCCCCGAAGGAAGTCTCTATGAGAGGAATGCCATTCTAGCTGTCCTGGAGGTATCTGTCTCTGATCCGGGAGGACTTCCTGGGTTGGAGGGGCCTCGCTAAGCACCGGAAGACTGTCTCTATGACAGGAATGGCACTCTAGCTGCCTGGGAGGTTATGCCTCTATGATGCGGGAGGAAAGCTCTCTTTGGAGCGGGGTCTCTATCTCCCCGAACACAGCCTGTATGACCGGAACGCCCGCCTAGCCGTCCTGGAGGTATGTCTCCAGGACATGGGAGGCCTTCCAGGACTGGAGGGGACTCTATAGCTGCTGGAACACCGTCTCGATGGCCGGAATGCCACTGTGGCCATCCTGGAAGTGTATCTCCATGATGCGGGAGGACTTCGGGGATAGCGGGCGACTAACTAACCGTGGGAAAACGGCCTCTATGACGGGAATGCCCCTCTAGCCCTGCCAGAGGTATGCCTCCAGGATCCGGGAGGACGTCTGGGATCACATGTGACTCTCTAGCGGTGCGAAAGCTGCCTCTATGGTCCAGAACGCCACTCTAGCCGTCCTGGATGTATGTCTCCATGATCGAGGTGGATTTCTGGGATGGGACGTGACCAGCTAGTTGGCGGACAACCCGCTCTATGACCAGAATGCCACTCAAGCCGTTCAGCAGGTATGTCTCCGTGATGCAGGAGGATTTCTGGGATCGGACACTACTCTCTAGCCATTGCAATAGCATCCCTGTGTGCCGGAATGCCACTCTAGCCCTGTGCGAGGTATGTCTCTCTAATCCCAGAGGACTTGCGGGAGCGGAAGGGACTCTGTAGGTGCCAGAACACCATTTCCACGAGCGGAATGCCACCCGAGCCGTCCCGGATGGAGCTTCTCTGTGATGCGGGAGACACTCCAGCCTTCCATCCCTTTTCAGGCTCCGCTTATTTCTGTCCTTAGTTGCCCTCCAGTCTCTCACTGATTTTCAGCCTCCACGTTTCTCTAGCCTCTCCTTCCCCTCTGGCCTCGCACATCTTTCTGGCCTACGACACGCCATCAACCTCCACTTCTTTCTGGCCTCTAGCTGCCCTCCGGCCTCCCACCCCTTTTCGGCCTCCACTTTTTCCTGGCCTCTACCTCCCCTCCAGCCTCCCACCCCTTTGTGGCCTCCCACCCCTTTTCGGCCTCCACTTTTTCCTGGCCTCTACCTCCCCTCCGGCCTCCCACCCCTTTGCGGCCTCCCACCCCTTTTCGGCCTCCACTTTATCCTGGCCTCTACCTCCCCTCCAGCCTCCCACCCCTTTGCGGCCTCCCACCCCTTTTCGGCCTCCACTTTTTCCTGGCCTCTACCTCCCCTCCAGCCTCCCACCCCTTTGCGGCCTCCCACCCCTTTTCGGCCTCTTTTGACTCTGTAGTCACCGCAACAACAGTCTCTTTGTCCAGGACACACCTGTAGCCATCCCAGGATTTGTCTCCATGATCAAGGAGGACGTCTGGGATAGGACGGGACTCTCTCACTGATGGAACACCGTTTCTACGATTGGGTTGCCACTCTAGCCATTCCCCAGGTACATCCCCGTGATCCGGCAGAACTTTGGGAATGGAGGTGACTCTCTAACCGCGGGAGTACCATGTCTGTGAGCGGAACGCCACTCTAGCTGTCCCAGAAATATGTCTCAAAGATCCGGGAGGAGCTCTGGGATCAGAGGGGACTCTCTAGCCAAGGGAAAACAGTCTCTCTGACCGTAACGCCACTCTGGCTGTGCCGGAGGTATGTGTCTATGATGCCTGATGACTTCTGGGATCCGAGGGGATTCTCTACCCACCAGAACAGCGTCTCTGTGACCTGACCGCCACTCTCGATGTTTTGCAGGCGTGCCTCCACGATGTGGCAGGAATCCTGGCATCGTAGGTGACTCTCTAGCTCCCCGAAGGAAGTCTCTATGAGAGGAATGCCATTCTAGCTGTCCTGGAGGTATCTGTCTCTGATCCGGGAGGACTTCCTGGGTTGGAGGGGCCTCGCTAAGCACCGGAAGACTGTCTCTATGACAGGAATGGCACTCTAGCTGCCTGGGAGGTTATGCCTCTATGATGCGGGAGGAAAGCTCTCTTTGGAGCGGGGTCTCTATCTCCCCGAACACGGCCTGTATGACCGGAACGCCCGCCTAGCCGTCCTGGAGGTATGTCTCCAGGACATGGGAGGCCTTCCAGGACTGGAGGGGACTCTATAGCTGCTGGAACACCGTCTCGATGGCCGGAATGCCACTGTGGCCATCCTGGAAGTGTATCTCCATGATGCGGGAGGACTTCGGGGATAGCGGGCGACTAACTAACCGTGGGAAAACGGCCTCTATGACGGGAATGCCCCTCTAGCCCTGCCAGAGGTATGCCTCCAGGATCCGGGAGGACGTCTGGGATCACATGTGACTCTCTAGCGGTGCGAAAGCTGCCTCTATGGTCCAGAACGCCACTCTAGCCGTCCTGGATGTATGTCTCCATGATCGAGGTGGATTTCTGGGATGGGACGTGACCAGCTAGTTGGCGGACAACCCGCTCTATGACCACAATGCCACTCAAGCCATTCAGCAGGTATGTCTCCGTGATGCAGGAGGATTTCTGGGATCGGAGACGACTCTCTAGCCATGGCAATACCATCCCTGTGTGCCGGAATGCCACTCTAGCCCTGTGCGAGGTATGTCTCTCTAATCCCAGAGGACTTGCGGGAGCGGAAGGGACTCTGTAGGTGCCAGAACACCATTTCCACGAGCGGAATGCCACCCGAGCCGTCCCGGATGGAGCTTCTCTGTGATGCGGGAGACACTCCAGCCTTCCATCCCTTTTCAGGCTCCGCTTATTTCTGTCCTTAGTTGCCCTCCAGTCTCTCACTGATTTTCAGCCTCCACGTTTCTCTAGCCTCTCCTTCCCCTCTGGCCTCGCACATCTTTCTGGCCTACCACACGCCATCAAGCTCCACTTCTTTCTGGCCTCTAGCTGCCCTCCGGCCTCCCACCCCTTTTCGGCCTCCACTTTTTCCTGGCCTCTACCTCCCCTCCAGCCTCCCACCCCTTTGTGGCCTCCCACCCCTTTTCGGCCTCCACTTTTTCCTGGCCTCTACCTCCCCTCCGGCCTCCCACCCCTTTGCGGCCTCCCACCCCTTTTCGGCCTCCACTTTTTCCTGGCCTCAACCTCCCCTCCAGCCTCCCATCCCTTTGCGGCCTCCCACCCCTTTTCGGCCTCTTTTGACTCTGTAGTCACCGCAACAACAGTCTCTTTGTCCAGGACACACCTGTAGCCATCCCAGGATTTGTCTCCATGATCAAGGAGGACGTCTGGGATAGGACGGGACTCTCTCACTGATGGAACACCGTTTCTACGATTGGGTTGCCACTCTAGCCAGTCCCCAGGTACATCCCCGTGATCCGGCAGAACTTTGGGAATGGAGGTGACTCTCTAACCGTGGGAGTACCATGTCTGTGAGCGGAACGCCACTCTAGCTGTCCCAGAAATATGTCTCAAAGATCCGGGAGGAGCTCTGGGATCAGAGGGGACTCTCTAGCCAAGGGAAAACAGTCTCTCTGACCGTAACGCCACTCTGGCTGTGCCGGAGGTATGTGTCTATGATGCCTGATGACTTCTGGGATCCGAGGGGATTCTCTACCCACCAGAACAGCGTCTCTGTGACCTGACCGCCACTCTCGATGTTTTGCAGGTGTGCCTCCACGATGTGGCAGGAATCCTGGCATCGTAGGTGACTCTCTGGCTCCCCGAAGGAAGTCTCTATGAGAGGAATGCCATTCTAGCTGTCCTGGAGGTATCTGTCTCTGATCCGGGAGGACTTCCTGGGTTGGAGGGGCCTCGCTAAGCACCGGAAGACTGTCTCTATGACAGGAATGGCACTCTAGCTGCCTGGGAGGTTATGCCTCTATGATGCGGGAGGAAAGCTCTCTTTGGAGCGGGGTCTCTATCTCCCCGAACACAGCCTGTATGACCGGAACGCCCGCCTAGCCGTCCTGGAGGTATGTCTCCAGGACATGGGAGGCCTTCCAGGACTGGAGGGGACTCTATAGCTGCTGGAACACCGTCTCGATGGCCGGAATGCCACTGTGGCCATCCTGGAAGTGTATCTCCATGATGCGGGAGGACTTCGGGGATAGCGGGCGACTAACTAACCGTGGGAAAACGGCCTCTATGACGGGAATGCCCCTCTAGCCCTGCCAGAGGTATGCCTCCAGGATCCGGGAGGACGTCTGGGATCACATGTGACTCTCTAGCGGTGCGAAAGCTGCCTCTATGGTCCAGAACGCCACTCTAGCCGTCCTGGATGTATGTCTCCATGATCGAGGTGGATTTCTGGGATGGGACGTGACCAGCTAGTTGGCGGACAACCCGCTCTATGACCAGAATGCCACTCAAGCCGTTCAGCAGGTATGTCTCCGTGATGCAGGAGGATTTCTGGGATCGGACACTACTCTCTAGCCATTGCAATAGCATCCCTGTGTGCCGGAATGCCACTCTAGCCCTGTGCGAGGTATGTCTCTCTAATCCCAGAGGACTTGCGGGAGCGGAAGGGACTCTGTAGGTGCCAGAACACCATTTCCACGAGCGGAATGCCACCCGAGCCGTCCCGGATGGAGCTTCTCTGTGATGCGGGAGACACTCCAGCCTTCCATCCCTTTTCAGGCTCCGCTTATTTCTGTCCTTAGTTGCCCTCCAGTCTCTCACTGATTTTCAGCCTCCACGTTTCTCTAGCCTCTCCTTCCCCTCTGGCCTCGCACATCTTTCTGGCCTACGACACGCCATCAACCTCCACTTCTTTCTGGCCTCTAGCTGCCCTCCGGCCTCCCACCCCTTTTCGGCCTCCACTTTTTCCTGGCCTCTACCTCCCCTCCAGCCTCCCACCCCTTTGTGGCCTCCCACCCCTTTTCGGCCTCCACTTTTTCCTGGCCTCTACCTCCCCTCCGGCCTCCCACCCCTTTGCGGCCTCCCACCCCTTTTCGGCCTCCACTTTATCCTGGCCTCTACCTCCCCTCCAGCCTCCCACCCCTTTGCGGCCTCCCACCCCTTTTCGGCCTCCACTTTTTCCTGGCCTCTACCTCCCCTCCAGCCTCCCACCCCTTTGCGGCCTCCCACCCCTTTTCGGCCTCTTTTGACTCTGTAGTCACCGCAACAACAGTCTCTTTGTCCAGGACACACCTGTAGCCATCCCAGGATTTGTCTCCATGATCAAGGAGGACGTCTGGGATAGGACGGGACTCTCTCACTGATGGAACACCGTTTCTACGATTGGGTTGCCACTCTAGCCATTCCCCAGGTACATCCCCGTGATCCGGCAGAACTTTGGGAATGGAGGTGACTCTCTAACCGCGGGAGTACCATGTCTGTGAGCGGAACGCCACTCTAGCTGTCCCAGAAATATGTCTCAAAGATCCGGGAGGAGCTCTGGGATCAGAGGGGACTCTCTAGCCAAGGGAAAACAGTCTCTCTGACCGTAACGCCACTCTGGCTGTGCCGGAGGTATGTGTCTATGATGCCTGATGACTTCTGGGATCCGAGGGGATTCTCTACCCACCAGAACAGCGTCTCTGTGACCTGACCGCCACTCTCGATGTTTTGCAGGCGTGCCTCCACGATGTGGCAGGAATCCTGGCATCGTAGGTGACTCTCTAGCTCCCCGAAGGAAGTCTCTATGAGAGGAATGCCATTCTAGCTGTCCTGGAGGTATCTGTCTCTGATCCGGGAGGACTTCCTGGGTTGGAGGGGCCTCGCTAAGCACCGGAAGACTGTCTCTATGACAGGAATGGCACTCTAGCTGCCTGGGAGGTTATGCCTCTATGATGCGGGAGGAAAGCTCTCTTTGGAGCGGGGTCTCTATCTCCCCGAACACGGCCTGTATGACCGGAACGCCCGCCTAGCCGTCCTGGAGGTATGTCTCCAGGACATGGGAGGCCTTCCAGGACTGGAGGGGACTCTATAGCTGCTGGAACACCGTCTCGATGGCCGGAATGCCACTGTGGCCATCCTGGAAGTGTATCTCCATGATGCGGGAGGACTTCGGGGATAGCGGGCGACTAACTAACCGTGGGAAAACGGCCTCTATGACGGGAATGCCCCTCTAGCCCTGCCAGAGGTATGCCTCCAGGATCCGGGAGGACGTCTGGGATCACATGTGACTCTCTAGCGGTGCGAAAGCTGCCTCTATGGTCCAGAACGCCACTCTAGCCGTCCTGGATGTATGTCTCCATGATCGAGGTGGATTTCTGGGATGGGACGTGACCAGCTAGTTGCCGGACAACCCGCTCTATGACCACAATGCCACTCAAGCCATTCAGCAGGTATGTCTCCGTGATGCAGGAGGATTTCTGGGATCGGAGACGACTCTCTAGCCATGGCAATACCATCCCTGTGTGCCGGAATGCCACTCTAGCCCTGTGCGAGGTATGTCTCTCTAATCCCAGAGGACTTGCGGGAGCGGAAGGGACTCTGTAGGTGCCAGAACACCATTTCCACGAGCGGAATGCCACCCGAGCCGTCCCGGATGGAGCTTCTCTGTGATGCGGGAGACACTCCAGCCTTCCATCCCTTTTCAGGCTCCGCTTATTTCTGTCCTTAGTTGCCCTCCAGTCTCTCACTGATTTTCAGCCTCCACGTTTCTCTAGCCTCTCCTTCCCCTCTGGCCTCGCACATCTTTCTGGCCTACGACACGCCATCAAGCTCCACTTCTTTCTGGCCTCTAGCTGCCCTCCGGCCTCCCACCCCTTTTCGGCCTCCACTTTTTCCTGGCCTCTACCTCCCCTCCAGCCTCCCACCCCTTTGTGGCCTCCCACCCCTTTTCGGCCTCCACTTTTTCCTGGCCTCTACCTCCCCTCCGGCCTCCCACCCCTTTGCGGCCTCCCACCCCCTTTCGGCCTCCACTTTATCCTGGCCTCTACCTCCCCTCCAGCCTCCCACCCCTTTGCGGCCTCCCACCCCTTTTCGGCCTCCACTTTTTCCTGGCCTCTACCTCCCCTCCAGCCTCCCACCCCTTTGCGGCCTCCCACCCCTTTTCGGCCTCTTTTGACTCTGTAGTCACCGCAACAACAGTCTCTTTGTCCAGGACACACCTGTAGCCATCCCAGGATTTGTCTCCATGATCAAGGAGGACGTCTGGGATAGGACGGGACTCTCTCACTGATGGAACACCGTTTCTACGATTGGGTTGCCACTCTAGCCATTCCCCAGGTACATCCCCGTGATCCGGCAGAACTTTGGGAATGGAGGTGACTCTCTAACCGCGGGAGTACCATGTCTGTGAGCGGAACGCCACTCTAGCTGTCCCAGAAATATGTCTCAAAGATCCGGGAGGAGCTCTGGGATCAGAGGGGACTCTCTAGCCAAGGGAAAACAGTCTCTCTGACCGTAACGCCACTCTGGCTGTGCCGGAGGTATGTGTCTATGATGCCTGATGACTTCTGGGATCCGAGGGGATTCTCTACCCAGCAGAACAGCGTCTCTGTGACCTGACCGCCACTCTCGATGTTTTGCAGGCGTGCCTCCACAATGTGGCAGGAATCCTGGCATCGTAGGTGACTCTCTAGCTCCCCGAAGGAAGTCTCTATGAGAGGAATGCCATTCTAGCTGTCCTGGAGGTATCTGTCTCTGATCCGGGAGGACTTCCTGGGTTGGAGGGGCCTCGCTAAGCACCGGAAGACTGTCTCTATGACAGGAATGGCACTCTAGCTGCCTGGGAGGTTATGCCTCTATGATAGAGCGGGAGGAAAGCTCTCTTTGGAGCGGGGTCTCTATCTCCCTGAACACGGCCTATATGACCGGAACGCCCGCCTAGCCGTCCTGGAGGTATGTCTCCAGGACATGGGAGGCCTTCCAGGACTGGAGGGGACTCTATAGCTGCTGGAACACCGTCTCGATGGCCGGAATGCCACTGTGGCCATCCTGGAAGTGTATCTCCATGATGCGGGAGGACTTCGGGGATAGCGGGCGACTAAGTAACCGTGGGAAAACGGCCTCTATGACGGGAATGCCCCTCTAGCCCTGCCAGAGGTATGCCTCCAGGATCCGGGAGGACGTCTGGGATCACATGTGACTCTCTAGCGGTGCGAAAGCTGCCTCTATGGTCCAGAACGCCACTCTAGCCGTCCTGGATGTATGTCTCCATGATCGAGGTGGATTTCTGGGATGGGACGTGACCAGCTAGTTGCCGGACAACCCGCTCTATGACCACAATGCCACTCAAGCCATTCAGCAGGTGTGTCTCCGTGATGCAGGAGGATTTCTGGGATCGGAGATGACTCTCTAGCCATGGCAATACCCTCCATGTATGCCGGAGGAGCGGGGTCTCTATCCATCTCTATGACACATCAGGGGAAAGCAATCTCTTAATACTTGCGTAGAAGATCAACTCGTTATATGCAACGTAGAAACGTCTTTCCCCTCTTCACGGCACATGCACAGGAGTGAACTTAGGGTCGCCGTTGATTTGAAAAAGCCAGACGACCGAAGCAGTCCAGGCTTTTTCTCCACCATGGACCAGATTCGAGACCTATTCTGCGTTCCGGGTGCCCATACGTACCTTAATGTGTCGTGTCCACCCAAGTAATACGCAGTAAGCTTTTCTCATTTTCTCATACTCTTGTCGCTCAATTTCAGGGTCAGCGTATGTTTTCTAAAGAACCGCAAAAGAGAAGTGTCTCCTTATGTTCACAGCATCTTCAAACAACCCTATATCTAACGCTGAGAGAATGCAATTTATTTTTTTCAATTGAGGAGCACGCATAAATGTGGAATTTGCAGAAATTCCATTCGGAGATCTGAGTATTTATTGACCGTACGAGCTAGGATTGAGACCGAGTAATATTAGCTCTTGTGCCCATAATCCATTTACCTTACTCCAATAAGCATGTTTCTCCTTCCATGTTTTATCGTGGGGTTTATATTTCTGCATACCCTGCCACGAAACGGACACTAAGTTAGAGTAGAAGCAGGGTAAGCCACTACTGTAAGCAATTCTGTTCAAGCTGGTAGAATATTTTCATTTTCGTTATGCACACTGTGTAAGAAATACCAGGTTTTGTTCCCGTTTTGCTTCCATCCTTAGATCCAGCTTTCCGTCCCTTTTTTCTTCTCGCTTTCTGTCCGATGTCCCGTCTCTCTCGTTTTGCTCTTGTTCTGTCTGCTCCCCATCCCTATCCCATTCCCTTTTGCTGTTTTGCACTCTCTTGTTTTTTTCTTTTTTAAAAGTTTCCCATGCCTTTTTTTTCACTCCCCAGTTCCCCAGTCTTGTGCCACGTCCCATTTTTGAGTCCACAGAACCGACATTGGGAGCGAGAAGGGTGTGAGAAGCAGGTCCTCTAGCCCGTCACTGTTTTTACCTTCTTCATCTCTCTGTCCTAATATGTATTTCTCATTGTGTCACTCAATCCCTGTCCCCTGTTCTGTGTCCTACTTTTTCTCTCTCTGTACATCCCATTCCCTGTCCCCACCTTTACTCTTGCTTCCTTCTTCCTCTCCTTTTTCTTTGTCCTTTTGGCCTGCTCACTGACCCTATTCTTTTTTCCGTCTCACTGTCCTTTTCCTCGTACCTTTCCGTCTCTGCTCCTCAGTCCTTTTTGCGCACGTTCCTTTTCTCTTCGTAACGCTCTGTGCTGCTCCTCATCCTTCTCTTTCTCCTTCACTCTCTGCCGCTCCTTGCACCCGTGTTTCTGTGCCTGACCCCTCCGGTCGTTATCTCTGTGGCAGTCCTCGTCTCCCTCTTTGTCTGTCTATCCCTCTGTCCTTCTCGTGTCTCTACCGCTCTGTCCTGCTCGCTGCCCCTCTTTTGTCATTCTGTCCCAGTGTCCCCGCTCCTCTTGCTCTCTGTTGCTCTGTCCTTTTATCTGTCCCCCTCCCCTCATTTCTCTCACGCTCCCCCTTTCTTTTTTATTCTCTGTTGGTCCATGCTGCTCCCTGTGCCGTTGCTTCTTGCTGCATGCCTGTGTCCTGCTCCTTGCCCCTATTCTTTTTTAATCCCGCTCTGTTATGCCGCCCATCCCAGGTTTTTCTTCATCTCCATCCTGCTCCCTTGTGCTTATTTTTCTTTCTCTGTTCTCATTCCACTCCCTCTTTCTGCCTTTGCTCCTCTGTCCCTGGTGCTGCATGCCCTAGCTCTGCCCTGCTCCCTTTTTTTCCCTCTTTCCCTGTGCTTCTGTTCCTTTTCTTGTCCCCATCTCTTCCATCTGTCTTTCTCTCACCATCCCCTTCCCCGCCTCCTGCTTTCTCCCTGCACCCCCCCCGTCCAGCCAGCTGCCGCTTTTCTCCTCTCTTCTTCCGTTCTGCGGCGCGCTTCTCGTTTCTGACAGTCTCCGCCTCTGCCCGGCAGCCCATCGCTCCGGGAGTCGCCCGGCAGCCCGTTCCCTGCCGGAGCGATGAACGCGGCTCCAGGAAGGACTGCCGAGGTGTCCTAGGGGTAGGCTGCGAGCCCCGGGGCAGACCCGCTCCAGGCACTTGTTACGCATGTGACTCAATAAACGCTCGCTGCCATCCCCTTTGCCTTCCCGGCTGCATTTCCACTGCCTTCGCACCGGGTGAGGGCCTGCGCCGGAGCCCAGGGCAGTAAGTGATGCCCTGGCATGGGGGTTGGGCGCTGGCCCCCTGTTTCAGCTGGGCTCCAGCTGTGCACCGGGGCGGAGGCGCGCCAGGTGTGGGCACTGAGGCTGATGGCAACAGGCCCCTCCTATAAGCAGGGTGGCTGCTGGGGGAGGGGCTAGTGCTGCCTCTGTCCTGGGTGGCCGTGGAGGGGCCGGGGCGAGCCAAGGGAGGAGCGAAGGCCGAGTGACTGGGGTAGCGAGCACGGACCGTGGGCGGGGCCGTGCGGCGGGGACTGCCCAGGGGAGAGCGGGGCTACCGGGCCTGTCGGCTCAAGGGCGAGAAAAGGCACTTCCCCCGGGCCAGATAGCGAGGAAGGGTGCCTCCCACGGCATGCGCTTCTGTCCAGCCATGTCAGTTCTCCAGGGTACACGGGGAAGTATAGTTTTTGCAGGCTTGGCTGGTGGGCGGCCACGTCACAGTCCTTGCTACCGGGCCCCGTGTCACAGGACGAGGTGTAGCTTTGTTGCCTGATTCGTGTGGCCTTCTGCGGGCTTTGTGCTGCACCACCAAACGGGGTGTGCCGCACACTCAAGAGCAGGAGCCTCTGCCCTCGCTACTGCCGCCCGGCGTCCGAAGGTCGGTAGCGGAGCTGCGGTGCCAAGCTGCAGGTGCCGTGCAGCGACACACCGCCCTCACCGCTGCCGCCTGGTGACCAAAAGTCTGTTCCGCCACACGGGGGCCGTGAACGCGCGGCAGCGCGCGCCCCCGCCGCGCTCCCTGCCGCACGGTGACCGAACCGTGTTACTGTGGTAGGCGCCAGGCACGCTCTGCGGCACCGTCGGCCAGTAACGGCAACGTGACGCCGTGGTGCCCGCGAAGCGACGGTGCCGCGCTCGCTACCGCCTCCCGGTAAGGAAAGGTACCTCTCCCAGAGGCTGCGCCGAGGATGTCGTCGTGCATTCCTCCCCGGGGATGCTGTTGACTGGACCCATCTCAGGCTTATGTGAGTTGTCTCCCCCTGGTCTCACTCTCCTCGTGCCGTGAGGATAAAAAGGGACAGGCAGAGTGCTTACCAGCTGTGGACAGCAGCTGCTGCGGCTGCAGCTGGAGAGGCCATAGAAAGTAAAGAAGAAATCGAAGGCCATCCCGCAGGCAGCTGCCTCCCACTGCAGGGAAGAGAGCCTGACTCTCTAGGTGAGGAAGGATCCCTCTTTGTAGTCCACAGCAGGTCAGACCACCAATGTGCACCGCAGGGTTTGTACGCATCACCAGCAGCACGGTACGGCCACGTGTCTAGGCAGCCTCATCTCATAAGAGCTGTAAAACACCCACGTATTCTCTTAGGTGGAGGACAGCTAAGCTGCCGGCGTTACAGAAGAGGAAGGGAGGAGAGAAGAAGGAAAAAGCATCTGAACCGGCAAATTCTGGTAGTGCCGAGAACGAGAACTGCAGCGAGTCCCGGGCTCTGCCTTACCCTCCATTTCTGCCCTTCATCCTACCCCTAAATTTTTGTCTCTGAATCTCCATACTGCTGCCTCTCTCATCAGTTCTCACTATATCCCCGTGCTCAGCTCGCTATCCGATTGTCCCTCTCCGTCCTGCTCCTTGACCTTTTTTCTCATCCTGCAGCCACAGTCCGTGGCTGTTTTTTCCTCTTTGTCTGTCTCTTTGTCCTGATCCGTCCGTCTCTTTTTTTCCTCAATCCTTCCGGCTTGTTCCCCGTCTTTTTCTCTCCCTCCAGCCTTCTTTATTGCTCTCATTCAGTTTTACTCTCTATCTGTCCTTCCTGCTCCGCACTCATCGCGTTCTCTCTCTCTCCCTCTGTACCGCTCCCCGAGCCTGTTTTATTTCCGCCACGTCCCTGCAGTGTTCCTCATCCCTTTCTTATCGATTTCTCCATCTAGGCATCCTTTTCACCGTATCTTTCTTTGTCCGCTTCTCAGTCCTTCTGCCTCATCTGATTTTTCTCTGTTTCTCCGCCCTACGCCCCACCACTGTATTTTCCTTCTCTGTATTTGCCGCTGCAGTAACTACTCCTGAGTCGCCCCAGGGGAAGGGTGAGCGTACGGGCACCGAGCCTCAGAGCAGAATCAGTCTCGGGACTTGGAGGCATTAACAAATAAACACTTGCCGTCTCCTTTGTGCTCATGGCTGCGTCTGTATTCCTTTCTATTCGGTGAGCGGCTATCAGCGAGTCCAAGGGAGCAGATGACATAGTCGGTGTAAAGGGCCGTGGCTGCAGCCGTGGGCCGGAGGACCCCCAGGGGGGCCAGCGTGGTTGCCCGCGACGGGCCCTTTGCGTCGTGGGGACGATGCCGCTGGGGCACGCCTGCCCAAGAGCGCCGATATGAACTGCAAGGAACTTTCCAAACAACAGGCTGGCGGTCAGTTGGAGCCAGGCCCAATCAGGGCAGGTCCCAGGGTTTTTCTGAGCGCTGGTGGAGAGGAAGCAGAAGGTAGGGTAGTAGGTGGTTGCCCCAACCCCTCTGGGTACCTGGAAGCCTTCCCACGTCTCCAGAAAAGGCGCTGTGTGCTTCCCCAACTCAGCGGAATGCCTGCAGTCCTGCTCACCCTGCGCAGGTGCCCCCAGCTTGCAGCACCTCCCCTGGACTCTGTTCCATAGCCACAGACTGCCCCCAAATGCCGTCCTTCCAACAGCAAGGTAGCCCCTGGATATGCTTTATTGCACCATAAATGCAAGTGCCGTTAGCATCGGTTTGGGGAAAGAGCACTGTCTACGGAGGGAGGGGTTCCTGCCTGAGGAGAGCTACAGCCATCGCTGGGGATAACCATCGCTTGTTCTTTCCCTCTTCCAGAGGCTGCACCAAGGACTCAGCCGTCTGTTCCTCTCCGGGGATGTTGTTGAGCGCATCCGGCTCAGGTTTGTGCGGGTTGCCTTCAGCCTCGTTCTTCTGGCAGCATGGGCGAAAAGGGACGGCCGGACCGCTTACCGGCCACGGTCCGGAGCTGCCGCGGCTGAAGCTGGAGAGGCCGGAAAAAGGTAAAGCAGTTGAAGAATCAAATAAAGGGGATTCAGCTGCAAGCTGCCTCCAGCTGGAGAGAGGAGACACCCTGTGTGTCAGGGGTGAGGAAGGATCCCTCTTGGCGCAGTCCTCGGCAGATCCGATCGTCGACGTGCACGGCAGGGTCTGTACGCGTAACCAAAAGCGCAGTACGGCCACATAGCGTGCACGCGCGTGAGGCTGCGTATCTGGGAAGCCTCGTCCTGGGAGAGCTGTAAGAAGACGTCAATCTGTCGTTTTGGGTGGATGACAGTGGAGTTACAGAAGAGGAAGGGAGGGGGAGAGACAAACAAAGATGCGTCCAAACTGTCAAATTGTCACGGCAGCTCCGAGAGCGGGAGGTGCAGTGAGTTTAGGAGTCTCGGGGCCATCGTGCTCCTCTACCGCATCCCAGTCCCTCCCTGCCCCTCCCGCCTTTCTCTTACCGCTGTCGTATTTTTTGCTTCCCTCCACCTCCCTCTCTGTCTCTCTGTCATTCTGCCTGTTTGTTTTTGTGTTCTCTCTGTGCTTCTGTCCTCTTCGCTGTCCCTGGTGGTTTTTTTTCATACTTGTCATGGTTTAACTCCAGCCAGCAAGTAAGCTCCACGCAGACGCTTGCTCGCTCCCCCCAGCGGGACGGGGGAGAAAATCGGAAGGGTGAAAGCGAGGAACCTCGTGGGTTGAGATAAAGAGAGGTTAATAGGTAAAGCAAAGCCACGTACGCGAGCAAAGCAAAACGTGGAATTCGTTCACCAAATTCACCATCGGCGGGCAGGTGTTCCAGTCATCTCCGAGAAAGCGGGGCTCTGTCATGCGTGACCGTCACTTGGGAAGACAAGATGCCATAGCTCCGAACTTGTCCCACCTCCTCCTTCTTCCCCCCAAATTATATAGCGAGCATGACATTGTGTGGTACGGACTATCCCTTTGGACAGTTTGGGTCAGCTGTCCCGGCCGTGTCCCCTCCCAGCTCCCCGTGCACCCGACGCCTCGTCGCTGGCCGGCCAGCATGAGAAGCTGAACCGTCCTTGACTGCTTAGCGACTAAAAACATCAGTAATGTTACCAACATTATTTTCATCCCAAAAGGAAATCTTGGCACTATACCAACTATCAGGAAGAATATTAACTCCATCCCAGCTGAAACCAGGACAATCCTGTGCCTCAGCCCCGCAGCCTATCGCTGTTTTTGTGTTTCTCCATCTGTCTGTTTTCCTATCCCAGTTTTTTTAGTTCCTCATCATTTGCCCTTCAGCCCTTCACAATTCCTGCCCCTCCCCCATCACCATTCTCTCTGCCTGGTTCCACACCCCTATTTTTTAATTCCTCTTTCTCTGCCTCGTGTTCTAGACATACTTTTTTTTTCCTTAGATTCTCTTGTTCCAGGTCCCTGTTTGTATGTTGTAACGTCTTCCTTCTGTGTCCGATAGCCCTGTTTCCTCTTTATCGTTCTCCATCTGTTTGGCTCCCTGTCCGTATTCTGTAATTTGTCTCCCGTTTAGCTCACCGAAGCTTTTTGGTATTTCTCAGTCTCTCTCCATCCCCTTTTTTAAATTCCTCCAGCTCTGCCCTGTGGCCCAGCAGTATTTGTTTTTCCTCCGCATCTCTCAATCTGCTTCCCTCATCCTTCCTCCTCTGTGTCCCGTCGCCCATCCGTGTTTTTTTGTCCCATCCTGTGTCTCCCTTTCCTTATTTTTCAATCCCCCACTTCTCCTGCAGCCGATCACTTTCGTATCGGGTTTACGTGGCAAGGTTTTGTTAGCTGAGGGTGGAGGCAGGGGCTGCAGGGGCGGGTTCTGCGAGAAGACACCGGGAATTGCACCCACACTGGGCACGGCCAGCTCCA
Organism: Phaethon aethereus; assembly: GCF_964289735.1. Classification (NCBI taxonomy): domain Eukaryota; kingdom Metazoa; phylum Chordata; class Aves; order Phaethontiformes; family Phaethontidae; genus Phaethon; species Phaethon aethereus. Next base: position 25,300 of record NW_028113990.1, on the reverse strand, counting down.
AGACGGATCTGCTGCTGGTCAAAGCCGAGCCCATCAGCAACACCCGCGGTGCCTGTGTGATGCTGTATTTAAGAAGGGCCAAAAAATGCCGTGCAGAAGGTGCGATAGAGCGAGCGTGAAACGGGCCTGTAGACACCAAGGTCCGTGAGGACGGAGGAGGAGGTGCTTCAGGCATGGGAGCAGAGATTCCCCTGCAGCCCGTGGCGAAGACCGTGCTGACGCAGGTCGTCCCCCCGCACCCCACCGAGGTCCACGGTGCAGCAGATACCCACCCGCAGCCCACGGAGGTCCCCACGCCAGAGTAGGCAGATGTGCCTGAAGGAGGAAGTGACCCCACGGAGAACCCGTGCTGGAGCAGGCTCCTGGCAGCAGCTGTGGGTCTGTGGAAAGGAGCCCGTGCTGGAGCAGCTGTTCTGGCGTGCCCCGCGGCCCCGCAGCAAGGACCCGACACCGGAGCAGAAGAGCGTGCGGAAGAAGGAGAGGTAGAGACAAGACACGACAAACTGACCCCAACCCCCGCTTCCTGTCCCCCTGCGCCGCTCGGGTGGAGGAGGTGAAGAAGTCAGGAGCGAAGATGAGCCGTGCAAAAGAGAGAGGGGTGGGGAGGAAGTTGTGGGGGTTTTTTTTAGATTTGTTCTTACTGCTTATTACCCTACTCTGATTTTGACTGAGAAAGAATTAAATGAATTAAATTACTTTCCCCAAGTCGAGTTTGTTTTGCCTGTGACAGTAATTGATGTCTTTATCCTTATCTCGACGCACCAGCTTTTTCATTGTATGTTCTCCCCCCGTCTTTTTGAGGAGGAGGAGCGATAGAGAGGCTTGGGGGCACCCGGCAGCCAGCCAAGGTCATTCCCCCTTCTTTCAGGCTCCCTGTCCCTACTTTTTAATTCATGCCCATGTTTCTTGTACTGCACCGCTTTGGAAACTCCCTTTCCACCTCTCTATTCCTATTTTTTAAATTCTTGCTATATTTCTTGAACCTAGTCGCTTTCTACGTTTCCTCGCTACCTTTCCCTCTTTCTGTCTTCCTGACCTAATTTTTTATTTCTTGCCTCCGTGTTTCACACCCTGTCGTTTTTCCTCTGCACGTCTCCTTCTATGCAGCTCCACGTGGCTATTTTATCATTGTGGTCTATGACTATTTTATCCCGTAGCTTTTAAAATTTTCTACGTCTCCCTCTATCTCCCTGTCTCTAATTAATAATTCTTCCCTCTCTGTCCTGTACCGTGCCGCTTTTTTTACCTTTTTTTCTACGTCTCCTTCTGTCTATCTCCCTGTCCCTGTTTGTTAGTTTTGGCCTACGTTTCTCGTACCCTGTTGCTTTTTGAAATTTTCTTTCTATGCCTACCTTTACCGCGCTCCCCGTTTCTATTTTTAATTTCTTGCCTATGTTTCTTTTTCACCTATCGGTTTCCCCAGCCCTTGCCTTTTCTCTATCTTGTCCTGCCGGTCCCTTTCACCGTCCTTTCTCGCTCCCCGTCTCTCTCATTTATTCCTCCATCTGCGCATCTGTGTTTTTCGGCACAGTCTTTCCGCTCTCCTCTCTCTGCACCGTCGTCCCGGACCCCGTCCCTCTATCGTTCACAGCGTCCCGTTTTCTGGCTCCCTGTCGCACACCTGTTCTCTACGTCCCTCTGTCCTTCGTCTTGCTTGTCTCTTCCCTCTGTCTCCCTCTGCCCTGCTGCCTTTGGGCACCGAGCCTCGCAGCCGGGATTTCTTAGGTGCGTTAACCGATAACCTTTTCCCGCCTCCTGTGTCCCCCCCTCGCGGCGGTCGCAGCCCCCGGGGGCAGAGCTCGTGGCTGCGGACGGGCGCAGGGGAGGCAGCCACTTGCCGCGGGGCTTTGGCCACGGACCCTGTTCCCGACGGGCTCCAGCTGGGGCTGGGGCAGCCCCAGGTGTGGCCAGTGAGGCTGAGGGGGGGCTGGCCCTGTTGCCGCTGGGGCTCTGGCTGTAAAGGGGCTGCCGGGGCACAGCTGCCTGAGGGAGCTGGGGAAGGGGAACTGGCTGGGGAGGGAATCCAGGGGGGTGCTGCAGGCAGGTGCCTCCAGGAAGGAACAAGACAGGATCCCCCTGAGCCATCCCTGATAGAGACGACCACCAGAATGCGAGGAAGCCTAGCAGATGAGGAACATCGAGGTGTTCGCTGCGTGCTGCTGAGCAGGGGAAGGTCGGGCAGGCGGCACCGCAGAGGAGGAAGGAGCAGAGGCAAAGAGAGAAGCGTCGGGGCGGGGAAGGTCTCCAGCCGGCCGCAGGAGCCGCGGCGAGTCACGCGTTCTCTCGTGCGCGTCCCGGTCCGCCTCTGCCGCCCTGCCCCAGCCCTCTGCCTGCCTCCCTGCCTGTCCCTGCCTCGGTCGCCCTCTCTGCTGGCCCACCTACCTGCCTGGCTCCCCAAAACTTGTTACTCTTCTGCTGACTCTGCCCTGTTCCATTTCATGTATTGATTTTTTTCTGTGTTTCCCTCGCGGCGGCTCCCTCTCTCCGGTTTTTAATGCTTTCTTGTGATTCTTGTACCCTGTTGCATTTTAATTTCTCGTTCTACGGTTTCGTCTCTCTGGCACCCTGTCTGTGTTTTTGAATTCTTCACTCTGTCCTGTACCTCGTTGCTTAAAAAGTGTCTTCCTGTGTTTCCTTCTATCTATCTCCTTGTCCCTATTTTTAAATTATTTATTTCCCGTGTTTCTTGTACCCCATTGCTTTTAAAATTTTCTTATTACGGTTCCTTCTATCGGTCTCCCCGTCCCCGTTTTTTTAATATTCCTGTGTTTCTTGTACCCCATCGGTATTTTTATTTTCTTTCTGTGTTGTCTTCTGTCCACCTCCCTGTCCCTATGTTTTAATTCTTGCCTATGTTTCTCATGTTCAGTTGCTTTTTCAAATTCCTTTTACATGTCCCTCTATCTGGCTCGCTTTCGTGACTTTTTAAAATTCTTCTTTATATTTCCTGTACCTCATTGCTATTTAATTTCTCTTTCAACAATTCCCTTTATCTGGCTCCCTTTCCCTAAATTTTAATTCCTCCCTTTTTGCCATATACCTTGTCACTTTAAAAATTTTCTTTCCATCTTTCCTTCTAAGGAAGTTGTCCTTCTTCCTATTTTTTAATTCTTTCCCGTGTTTCTCGTAGCCTGTTGCTTTATAATATTTATTTTGACGTCTGCCTTTATGCGACTCCCTGTCCCTATTTTTTAATTCTTCCCTTTCTGTCCTGTAGCCAGTCGCTTTAACAATTTTCTTTTTATGTCTCCCTTTATTTTGTTTCCTATTATCTGTCCATTTTAAATTCTGTGGCTACTTTTATTCCGTTCGCTGTCTTTATTTTTTCATTTTTTCTTCTCTGTCCCGTGCATCATTGTGTCTAAATTTCCTTTCCATTTCTCTGTTTTATGTTTAAAATGTTTCCTGTCTGTCCCGTAGCCAATCGCTTCTTGTTTTCCCGCTACGTCTGCTTTTTCAGGCCGCTTACAGCCGTTTTTTAATTTTCCCGGCTATCACATACGCTGTTCCTTTTTACGTGTGCTTTCTATATCTACGTCAATCTAATCGCTATCTTTATCGTGTCTTTATTTCCTTAATCACCATAGCTTTTACAGTTTTCCACCTGCCTCGATCTTCTTTGCGGTCTTTATTTGCCCGCCTTTTATTTTGTAATTATTTCTTGTCTTTCCTTAGCGCTTTTGCTTTTTAAGTTTTCTTTGTACCTTTCTTTAGTTTGCTGTCGCTATTTTTTTCAGTTTTCCCCTTAATTTCCCTGATGTCCCTCGCTTTTAAAACGTTCTTTCTTGCCTACTTTTTTCCTTTGCCGTCTTTCCTTTTAATTATTTTCCATATTCCCTTAGTGCTTACGCTTTTTAGATTTTCTATATACGTCTCCATTTCAGTTTGCCATCGTTACATTTTAAGTCTTTCATTATTGCCATAAGCACCGTCACTTTTCAAGTTTTCTGTCTACTTTTATCCCGTTCGCGGTACTTATTCGCCTACTTTTAGTTTTTAATCGATTTCTCGCGTTTCCTTAGCGCCCTTGCTTTTTACCGTCTCTTTCTCCAACTCTTGTAGTTTGCTGTCTCTTCTATATTCGATTCCTTTATTTCTTTAACCCCTATCGCTTTTTATACGTTCTCGCTATGCTCACTTTCTCCCTGCCTTTAATGCCGTATTTTTAAGTATTTTGTGTCTTTCCTTAACGTCCTCCCTGTTTCAATTTTCTTTGTACATCTCCATTTTAGTTCACCGTCACAGTTTTCTAATTTTGTTCTTATGCCCTCAGTCCCTCTGGCTTTTAAAAGTTTTTACTTTTGTCGCGTTCGCCATCTTTATTTTTTAATTTTTCCTTCTCTTTTCCTTAGCGACATCGCTTTTCGGTATTTCTGCCTTTGTCCGCACTTAGGTCGCCGCCACTATTTTTTAGCGCTTTCCTCTCTTGATCCTTCAGCCTTTAAAATTTTCCGCTTTTGCCTCGTTCACTGTTGTTATTTATTAATTATTTTTCCTTAATTTTTCCTAAGGGCATCGCTTTTTAAATTTTCTTTTACGCCTCCTTTTATGCGGGTCACTGTCCCTATTTTTCCAATTTTTTATTCTTAATTCTTTTTGTTTTGAAATTTTGTTTCTCTGTGTACTTTTACCTCGCTTCCTGTCCGTATTCCCCGCCCCGTTTCCTGTAACCCATCGCTTTTAAAACGTTTGTTCTACGTCTGCTTTTATAAGGATGTCTCTCCCTCTTTTTAATTGTTTGCCGCCTGTCCCGTACCTCCTCACGTTTAAATTTTCTTTCCTCGTCTCTTTTTATCAGGTTCACCGGCTTAATTTTTTGATTCATTCTAGCGTGTCCCATACCCTGTCGCTTGTGAAATTTTCTATGTATTTGCCTATTTATTTGTTGTTCCCAAAATAAACACTTTTTTTTTTTTCTATGCCATCTAGGACGCCTCCCGAAACCTTCCTCACGCTTCGCAGAATTCGGGTAGCGCTTTACCTCCCTTTTGATCGCGCTTATCCCTCCGAGCCTTTCACGATCCCCCGCTCCCGGTCACCGCGCCTCCCGAGACCTACTTGGCATGCCACGGCCTCGTTTGAGCTCTGGGGCGGACTTTGATGGTCTCTCGTTCCCTCAGAAACCCGCCTCTGGATCTGTTTGTGCATCGGACGGCTCTTACCGTCCTCTCTGCTACCCAGGGTACGTCCATTTGCTCCCCGGCTTCCCGAGGACACCCGCACGCCATTCGTATCCCCTCCAGACTTACTCCTCGTGTCGCCGAGCCATCTTTGGTCTCCGGCCCGTTTGAGACTCCTCTCGTGGCATCACGACACCTCTAGATGCCTTTAAGGTTGCCCTTAGCACACCTTTAGATCTGGAGCGGCCCTCGCAGCCCTCTCATTCCCTCGGAAGACGTTCCGAGTCCCTCTAGCCGTGCCTCTCTTTGTTCCCTGCCTTTCCGATGACACGTTTACTTGCTTACCATCCCCTCTGGATTTAATCGTCGCATCCCAAATCCTTTTTCCATCTCTGTGACTCCCTCGGGATGCTTTTTCTCCCAGTCACGATGCCTCCCGAGACCTTACTTGCTCTCCACGGCGTCTCGTGGCACGTTATTTCCCTTTCCGTCTCCTTTGTTCCGTCGGAGCCTTCCATCTTTATTTGCTACGCAGAGCTCCTTTATCTTTCCCTCTGGCATCAAGGGTGCCTCTCTCAGTCGCCTGCAATTTGGCTAGGTGCCCTCCTGAGACTCCAAAGCCCTCACTCGAAGTGTCCCCAAGCCTTCTTTTCTTACCATACTCCCTCATAATTCCTCTACTCTTTATAATCGTGTCTTCAGAGTCCTTTCTCGTACTATGGCACTCTCGTTGCCCCCTAGATCTCTCTGTGGGTTTCGTCGGTCGATTGGTCGGTCGGTTTGTTTTTTCACATCAGAGCGCTCTTATCTTAATCTTTGCCGTTTAGGATGCCTTCGTTTGACCCCCCGGCCCCACGATGACGTCCGTACTTTGTCGGCATCCCCTTCGGAGTTCCTCATTGTTATCTCTGAGGCTTCTTTGGGGTCTCGGGTCCCCTCGGGACTCCTCCGCTCCCCTCGCCGAGCTCTCGGGAGACAAGCGCTACGCCTTTGAGCCCCGTTTTAGCTCGGCGGGTCGCTTTGCGTTCCTCCGTTTCTCTCTGAACCCTTCCCACGTCCGCACGCGTTACCCCGGTGGGTCTTTCCGTCCTCTCGTCCGCTCGGCACGCCTCCATTCGGTCCTCGGCCCCTGAGGACATCTGTACTTTGTTCAATTCCCTTTTGGGCTCACTGCATCCCTGAGACTTTTTTGATCTCTCTGGCCCCTTCGAGACATCTCTGATCCCTGCGACGACGCCTCTTGTTCCGCCAGAACCTTTTCCGTTGCCGTCTCGGTGCTCCGCGGCGGTCTGTTTTCTGCGTTACGGTACATTTCTATACGGTATGTGGTACCCCAAAGACATCTATCGTCGGCTCGGTTCTCCTCTTGAGTTTCTCAGAGGCGTCGCTATAGATGAAGGGTATCGCCTCATTTCCTGAGGTGTTTGTGTTGCATTTTCTAGTTTATTTTCATCTTAGCTACTTTGGTGTCGATTAGGCCCCTTTATACAGTTTCTGCTACGTTTCTTGTATTTCTGTGTTTTTTTTGGTGACTTGCGTCCTTCGGGACTCATCTACTTCTGTAAGGGAGTCGGTCAGAGAGGCCGTCGAGGCGATTCAGAATCATCGGCGATTTACAGTAAATAATTTGCTTTGCGAACCGGAGATACGTTTGGGCATGGATCCTTAGAACGAGGTCTAGTTCGGCTTTGTCGTTCGTCCCTACGCAGAACATGGTTCCGGTAGGGGTCGGGTAGCGTGCGTGGTCTTTGAGAAATAAAGCGTAACCCCTGTAGCCTTTTGGGTTTCTCGTAGAAAACTAAAGCATGTGACTTTTTATAAAATATTGTAATTGCATTTAACTAACTACTTTCTTACGTAACTGAGTACAACGTATACCTTTTTCTATCTATGCCCCAGAAAAAGGAAGCTCAATGACCCACCCGATCCCGTGGCTCATGCCATAGATGTAGCCATCGCAAAAGAACGGGTATCGTCGTGTCCGGGAAGGGTCGCTTTCTCCGTTTGGCGCTTCACAGGCTGTAAACTTAAGGCAGAGAAGAAAACTTGCTGCCGCTCCTCCGGCCGCCTTTATGCCTTCTGGCGGTTCGCCCCTCCTCTCTCCCAGGGGACCGTGGGAAGCGTGGTGGGCAGGGCCCGGGGTATATGAGCCACAGCCTCGGCTCAGGGAGCTCATTCAGCCTCTGGGCTTCTTTCAGGTTAGTGCTTTGCTGTTCTTGCAGTTTATTGCCACTTCTCATCTTCCTTAGCTCTTTAGCGTAGATGTGTTTTGATACTTGGAGAAGCAGAGGTATCTGAGGTAAGAGCTTCAGGACCGGTTGAGGTAAAGCGGCATATATAGCGGAAAGCGCACTTCTATGTAGCTTTTTTCTGTATGTTTGTTTTTTTCAGGTCAGTAAATTTGTTTTGAGCATTCAGGTGTAGTGAGGCGCTTTAGTAGCGTGCTTGTTTTTTGTGTGTGTTTTTTTTAACTTAGGCGCATTGCATATTCCTGGAAGTCTTGGCCGTGTGGAAGGCGGAACGTCGTCATCTTCACCGGTTTTGATGCGCACTGTGGAAGTCGCTCATATCGTCTTTCTTCATGGGAACGACGGTGACACTATCTAGCAGGGGTTACGGTGAGCATCTTGTACACACCTGTAGACGTAGCTTTAGCGTTTCTCAAGGAAACAGCAAGGACCCGAGGCGTAGCGTCTTTCAGGGTACGGGACAGCTCATCGCTTTTCCCGATGGCCTGCGGAGGACCCTGTCGTCTCCAGAACGCCGGCAGCTTGCGGCAGTCCTCTCGTAGACGATAAGCGTCGGGACTCCGCTTACTCTGTGGGCCTGTAGCGGAGCCCGTGGGAAGACGGGCGATAGGAGGCGCCCGCAGAACGCGGGGCACGGCTCGGAAGAGCAGCTCCCACGGAGCGGCCGCTGCGGGGGGTTCGGGGCATGCGAACGCAGGGAAGGAGCTCTCGGGAAGGAGCGGCGTTCCTTTGCTGACAGTTGAGGAGAAGAGAGGGGATCGCTGAAGTTTTGGGGCAGGGGGATGGTTGGGAAAGGGAGGAGGGCTCATCAGCCTTTCTCAGATTGGCTTTGCGGTTGGATTTGGGTGTCGGTGAGGCCCGTTCCGGTTTAGTCTGCCCGCAGCCGATGGGAAGTATGACAAAGTCATGAGAGACATGGTGCTGACCGTCCGGGCGTCCGCGTCGCTGTATGTGGGGCCGAACGTCAGAGGAGTCTCGTCTCAGAAAGCATTCGGGTACATGCAAATATGCCCTCTGGGACTCTGAGATCTTTGCTTCTCTGTGCCTTTTACTTCCTTACCGGCTTAATTTTTGTTTCTCTCCATTCGCCGTGCATCAGGACATCGCGGTCGGTATTACCGAGAGCCATTATCTAGGCACCTATTTCCGGCGCAGGTTTGTGACCGCCTTCCGTGGGATTTCTCGGAGATGATGTGCGTTATTTGCGCTCATAACAACGGTCAGCCAGGGGTTTGTCTTTGCCGCTGTCCCGGGCACGTGAGCTTTTTCTGTTATTCCAGTTTTGGCTTTTTCCTTCAGCATCCGGCGAGATTTTCTGCAGTATCGGCCATGGCGGTTACATTCTCTTGTTCTTTTTTATTCTGGTCTTTTAGTGCCGGTTTCTGTAGTCGTTAGGGGTCCGCTTTAGTTCTTTGAGTCACCGTGTCACACCGCTGTGGTGGTTCTATCGGCTGACCGCCGCTGTAATTTCCTCAGGGGCTTCATAGGTAAGAAGGTAGCTTGTGTCACCTGTTTTCTGTGCTCAATATCACGTGTTAAGTGGCTCCTGACGTTCCCTTTTTTGTGCTAGGTGGACACATCGATAGCCTACCGAGCGTCTCGTGCACTCAACTCATCGGAACGCTAAGGGAGCGGTTCCTTTCCCGCGTTAGACTCGACACGCAGATCCGTCTCGTGCGTCTCGTCTCTGAGAAGTCCGCGGACGTTTTTTTCTCGAGGCAGCGATCCAGGATGTGTCGGCATATCCCTCGCTGAGCTGTCCGTTTTCACGGAGCCCTTTTCCGGGACTACTTCTCTGCATCCTTTTTGTCTCTGGTCTTAGAGCCTGGCTTCTCGCACGTGTAGCGTCGTGATTGCGGCCGTATCTTTTCGTAATGGCCTACGGAGTTTGACTTCTGGGGCAGCCTAAGATTTTTCTTTGCGGTCCCCTAGGTCTTCTCGCCTAGAAGCGCTCTCCCTCCGGGGGTAATTCTTCTTGCCGAGATCGCTCTTTTGCGTCTGCGTCGAGTCGTTCGCCTCGCGTGCGGCGTCGGTCTGCACACGTGTCTGGGTCGGAGCTCTCTGCCCGGGGGCAGAGCAACGTTAGCGAGGGGAAGACTAACAAGAAGAGTCTTTAGTTAACGTCGATATGGCTAGACTGTGTTTAGTTAGCGACCGTACACTCCACCTCGGAGCAAGTAGTCCGCAGTAGCGGGCGAGGACGTCGAGGGGATGACCGGAATGATCTGCGAGAGGCTTATCGAGCGGTAGTTGAACAGGTTGCATCTGAAATGGGTTAAGGCTTGCACGCATATGCTTGGTGTTGGTGTTTTTTTTATTGGCAGACTATTATAGGCACCTAGATGGTATTCCTAAATGGAAACAAGACCCCTGGATTTGGTAAACTATCGATCAGCATCTGGGTGACTCGCTGAATATCGTTATCGCAGATGCGGAAAGATCAGCCGTAAGCAGGCGAGTCGGCATACAGCGTCAGAGGCAAGATGGGACCGTCGGCTGTACGACTAGATTACGAGTTTTGGTTTATTTTTCTTACGTTGAAGGCGCGAAGGAATGAGCGAAGCGGGATATGTGCACCAGAGCACACTCGGGCAAGGTGAGAGACCGCTAGCGGGCTGCAGTTGCAGTTATTTTTCAGGCGTCTCATTGGTGGTGAAGGGATAAGCAGTCCTTGTTTGTGTTTTATGGGTGGTAACGTGGCAACGTTTAAGTGGCGGGGCAGGTCGGGCAAGCGGACGAGTTTCCGGAGCGGAACTCGAGAATCGGTGCGTGCGGGCTGCCGCCTCGGGCGGTATCTCGGCACGTGCATCTTCCTTTTTGTTTATGCAGGTGGTGCGAGCAGCCCTAGACGGGCGAAGCCGTAAGCTGAGGAGCGGTCTGAGAAGGCGAGGCGGTTGTCGGTGGGGCGAGTGGATAATAGCTAAGTATTATATGGCTACCTGATGGAGCGTTTACCTTTGGTTTCGCAGGTGCCGTGCGGGTAGCCGAGCTGGTGTAGTAGCTGGTAGGATCGTGAGGCTGGTGACTCGTCACAAGCGTAACGGCAACTTTGTGATTTCCCTCTCTCAGGTACCGCAGGGACGATGGCCCGAGCGTGCGGCTCTGGAATGAGCGCGTGAGCGGAACATCACAGCACCTCTCGAGAGAGGCGTTTTGTGGAAGAGGCTGGCAGTTGCTGATGTGATGCTTACTGCCACCACTGCTGGTGGGTTTTTTATTGCAGATGATGAAGAGCAACTTGGTGAGTGAAGCGACATAGCAGCTAGCTCACATGAGTGGTTTTTCTTTTTGTTGAGGATGGATTGAGACCCCTGGGCTGTCTGAAAGCTAAGTTGAAGGACCAGGGCTGGGAGGAGGGGATGAGGTTGGGAACTGCAGGGGAGATGTTTAAAGTTAGTGTAGTCCCCTACACTGTCCGGGAACGGTCTGTCCCATTTAGGCAGACAAAGCGATCGGGTTACTCTTCAGCAGCCCGGTAGCGTGCGCCAGGCAGGGCAGCTCCAGCCTGTGTCTTGTGTCGTGTGTGTTCTGTGTCGTAGACCTTCCTCGGGTTTCAATATCCTCGTACCGCTCTGCCTCCGGCATGGCACGCATCTCAGATGCCATCGCTAGGGTCTTAAACGCCCATACTCATCGGCATAGCGCCAACCGCGTGCCCCTTTTCTCGCGTGACCATATTAAAGCGTACGTCGGTCCTGCGTTTTGCAAGTTTCCGCTCGGTCATCTTTTTTGTAGCGCTCTTCCAGGCCGTGTGAGCAGCTCTGCTGTCTAGGCATCCCCCCAGAAGACTGGGACTTCTTCCCTGCATCTTCATGCTGTTAGGTCTTGAAGGCAGGCTTATTACACATCGGTTATCTCGGCCTCGAGAGGAACTTCTTGCGACGGGCCGTTGCATTCACGTCTTTTTCTGGGGCTGCCTTAGAGCTTCCTCAGCCCTCTTGCCCGACGGCATCCCCGGTCCAGGAATCGTGATTCTTGCTGATGTTTGTGTCTCATCATTGAGCTGTGCGGTGTTCTGTCACGTCAGTCTGTACCGCGTGTTTGGCACGGAGCTGCTCTGCCTGGGGCGTGGAGTCAGGCGTAGGTACGATAGCAGTAAGAGCGTACGGCTAGTATGTCAACGTGCCTCGACCGCTTAGGCAAAGGTTGCCCGGTCATGTCACGTCGAGTAACCATCGGCAGGCTGAGGGGACTGTCATTTCAACAGTGTTTTGTGGAGAAGATCTGAGCTGTCTGAGAGGGGCTGTTTCAGGGTGGTAACTGAAAGCAAAGTGAGTCTCAAAGGTGTTTAGGCTTGTTTAGGCGGGGCTTAAATTTTGGTGGTTTCCTAAACGGTGGTCTGCAGTGGGAGCTTAGGTGGTATTCCTAATCTGAAAGAAGACCTGTCGAATTGTTAAGCTTTATCTCTGCGCCCCGGTGACCTGTTTAATAATTTGTTTTCAGAGGCAGAGAGCAGCCGAGATGCGCATCAAAGAGCGGTGGAGGTCAGGGGCGGGAGCGCCGTGAGAAGGCGGGTCGGCACGTGGTGTCAGAGGGGAGATGTGACCGGTCGTTACGTGGATCCGTTAAGGTTTGTAGTTTTCTTATTTTGCAGGTGTTAAGCCACGAGCAAAGCAGGATATCGGCACCAGAGGCATCTCGGGCAAGGTGAGCGATGACTGGTGTGCAATACCGGTTGTTTTTTTCAGGCATCGTGTTGTCGGTGAAGGCGTAAGCATCCCTCGTTTGTATTTTATAGGCATTGCGCAAGCCTCACCGCGGCAGCTGAAAACGATGGAGGCCAGGCAGGCAAACGGCCGAGGTAAAGGTGCGGGAGATGGGAATCGCTGTGGGCGGAGTGCGGTTTTGGGCAGGAACTCAGCATGTGCCGCCTTTCTTTTAGCGTGGGTGCTGCGGGCAGCCTCAGAGGGGTGAATCCGTACGCCGATGAGCGTTCTGGGAAGGTGAGGCAGTTGTTGGCGTTAAATAGCCACATATTATGCGGCAACCTGGTGAAGCTTTTCCCTTTTGGTTTTGCAGGTGCTGTGCGGGCATCTTTGGAATTGGAGGAGTATTTGAGGTAGTAGCGAGGAGGATCGCGGGGCCCGTGACTTCTCGCAGGCGTAACGGTAGCTTTGCTTCTTGCCGTCTTAAGTACCGCAGAGATGACGGCCTTAGCGTGCGGCTCGGGAACGAGCAGCTCAGCAGAACATCACGGCGCTTCTGGAGGCATTTTGTGGAAGAGACTGGCCTTTGCTGATGCGATGCTTGTCCCCACCACTACTTCTGGGTGGTTTTATCGCAGATGATGTAGAGGAAGTCGGTGAGTGAAGCAACATAGCAGCTAGTTGACATGTTATTTTTGGTGAGGATGGAATCGGACCCCTGTCCCTCTGAAAGCTAACGTGAGGGACCGGGGCTGGGGCGGGGCTGGGAGGAGGGGACAAGGTTGGGAACTGCCGGGAGGGGTTTTAATGCCAGTGCAGGGGAGAGGGCTGTCCCCAAAGAGTCAGTCCTCCTTGGGCAGGCAAAGGGATCGGGTTACTCCTCAGCATCCCAGTAACGTGTGCCAGGCAGGGCAGCTCCAGCCCGTGTCTTGTGTAGTCTGTGTTCTGTGTCTTGGACCTTCCTTAGGTCTTGATGTCCTCATACCTGTCTGGCATAGCATGCGCCTCAGGTGCCATCACTAGGGTCTGAAATGCCGATAGTCATCGGCATAGTGCCGACTGAGTGCCGCTTTTCTTGCGTGACCAGCTTAAAGCATATGTCGGTCCTGCATCTAGCAAGTTGCCGCTCGGTCCTCTTTTTTGCAGCAGCCTTCCAGGCCACGTGAGCAGCTCTGCTCTCTAGGCATTCCGTTTTAGGGACTGGGACTTCTTCCCTGCATCCTTATGCCGTTAGGTCTTGAAGGCAGGCTTCTTGCACATCAGTTATCTTGGTCTTGAGAGAAACTTCTTGCGACGGGCTGTTACTTCTGACTCTTTTCCTGGGGTTGCCGTAGACCTTCCTCAGCCATCTTGCCTGACAGCCTGTTGGGTCCAGGAATCGTGAGTCTTGCTGACGGTCGTCTCATCTTTGAGCCGTTTGTGGCTCTCTGCGTTATACCTGTGTGTGTGTTTGGCGTGGAGCTGCTCTGCCAGGGGCATAGAGTCAGAGGTAGGTGCGATAGCCATAAGAGCCTATGGCTAGTACGTCAATATGCCTCGACCGTTTAGGCAAAGGTTGTCCAGTCACCCTGGATTGAGTAGCCGTCGTCAGGCTGAGCGCACAGCCGGTTCAATACTGTGTTACGGAGGTGATTGGAGCCTTTGGGAGGGGGCCGTTTGGCAGCGGTGAAGCAAATGGAATCTCACATGTGTTTAGGCTTGTTTGCGCAGGGCTTGAAGCGGTGTGGTCTTTTAAATGTTGGACTGCAGTTGGAGTCTAGATGGTGTTGTAGTCAGAAATAAGACCTCTGGAATCACTAATCTTTATCTCTGCATCCAGGTGACCTGGCAAAGAACTTCTTTTCGGAAGCAGAGGAACGAGATGCGCTCTAAAGAGCCACGGAGGTGATGAGCGGAGCGCCGTGAGGCGGCGGGTCGGCACACGGTGTCGGAGGGAAGACGTGCCTGGTGGGTCCATTAAGGCTCATAATTTTCTTACTTTGCACGTGTAAAGCGAGGAGCGAAGCGGGACATCTGCATCAGAGGTGGCTCGGGCAAGGTGTGCAATGACTGTCGGTTGAGGTAGAAGTTGTTTTTCAGGTGTCATACTCGTGAAGGCATAAGCATCTCGTTTCTTTTGTTTTTTAGATGTGCAAGTGTCACCGTCGCTGCTGAAAACAATGGAGGCCAGATGGGCAAGCGGCCAAGGTAAAAGCGCAGGAGATACGAATCGGCGTGGGCAGAGTGCAGTTTTGGGCAACGTCTCGGCACGTGCCTTCTGATTTGGTTTTGCGCAGGTACCGCATGCAGCCCGAGAGGGGTGAAACCGTATCCCAGTGAGCGTTCTGAGAAGGTGAGGTGCTGTTCTCTGGGGTTGTTGATTGATGTCAGAGTATTATACGGCAAGCTGGTGAAGCTTTTCCCTTTTGGTTTTGCAGATGCTGCGTGGGCCACTTGGGAGTCGGAGGAGTATTTGAGGTGAGCCGGGGTAGCAGCGTGGAGGATCGTGGGGCCGGTGACTTCTCCGGGGGCGTAACGGTAGCTTTATTTCTTGCCCTCTCAGGTACCGCAGGGCCGATGGCCATAACCGTGTGGCTCGGGAACGAGCAGGCGAGCGGAACGGCGCCGCACTTCTCGAGAGGTGTTTTGTAGAAGCGGCTGGCGGTTGCCGATGCGACGCTTCCTGCAGCCAGTACTTGTGTTTTTTATTGCAGATGAAGAGGAGCCCGTTGAGTGCAGCAACATTGCAGTTAGCCAATGTGTTTTTATTTGCTGAGGATGGATTCAGACCCCCGTCCCTCTGAAAGCTAAGTGGAGGGACCAGGGCTGGGAGGAGGGGACAAGGTTGGGAACTGCCGGGAGGGGTTTTAAAGTTAGCGTAGGGCAGAGTAGCGGTCCAGGAACAGCCAGTGCCCTTTGGGCAGGCAAGGGGAGCGTGTTAGCCCTCAGTGGTACGGTAACATGTGCCAGGCAGGGCAGTTCCAGCCTGCGTGTGGTGTTGCGTAGCCTGTCTTCTGTGTCTTAGACCTTCCTCGGGTCTTGACGTCCTCATACCTCTCTGTGGTCAAGGGGCACGGCATGCATCTAGGGCGTTGTCGCTAGGGTCTCCGATGCTCATAGCTATCGGCATACCGGTTGCCGCTTTTCTTGCGTAACCGGCTTAAATCACGCATCGGCCGCGCATCTCGCAACTTTCCGCTCGGTCCTCTTTTTTGCGGCACCTTCCAGGCCATGGGAGCAGCTCTCGCTAGGCATGCCCTTTGAGGGACTGGGACTTCTTCCCCGCATCCTTCTACTGTTAGGTCTTGAAGGCAGGCTTCTTGCACCTCGGTCATCTCGGTCTCAAGAGAAACTTCTTGCGACCGGCCGTTACGTTCGACTCTTTCTGGTGTTGCCATAGAGCTTCCTCAGCCATCTCGCCCCACCACGTCCCCGGTCCAGGCATCGTGATTCTTGCCGACAGTCGTCCGTCATCTTTGAGTCGCGCCGTGTGCCGTGTTCGGTCGTGTGGGTCCGTGCCGTGCGTGTGTTGCGTTTGGCATGGAGCTGCTCTGCCTGGGGTGTAGAGTCAGGGCTAGGTGCGATAGCGGTAAGAGCCCATGGCTAGTACGTCAATATGCCTCGACCGTTTAGGCTGAGGTGGTCCAGTCAGCCCGCATTGAGTAGCCATCGGCAGGCGCAGCGGACAGCTGTCTCTATACCGTTTTATGAAGATGACTGCAGATGCCTGGGAGGGGCAGTTCAACGGTGGTGAAGCAAATGGTATCTGAAAGGTGTTAAGGCTTGATTGTGTGGGGATTTACGTTTGCTGGGTGTTTTTTTTTTTAAATGGCAGTGTGTAGTTGGAGTCCAGATGGTATTCCTAAATGGAAATAAGACCTCTGGATTTGGTTAGGTTTAGCTCTGCATCCAGGTGTCCTGTTTAATAATCTCTTTTCAGAGGCAGAGAGCAGAGATGCACACCAAAGAGCAGCGGAGGTGAAGGGCGGAGCGCCGTGAGAGGGCGGATCCGGCAGGTGGCGTCAGAGGGAAGAGGTGACCGGTGGCTATGTGGGGACGTTGAGGTTTGCGGTTTTCTTATTTTGCAGGTGTAAAGCCACGAGCAAAGCGGGGCGTCGGCACCAGAGGCGTCTCGGGCAAGGTGAGCGATGACCGTCGGGCTGAAGTAGCAGTTGTTTTTCAGGTGTCGTGTTGTTGGCGAAGGCATAATCATCCCTCGTTTGTATTTTATAGGCGTCGTGCGAGCCTCACTGCGGCAGCCGAAAAGGATGGAGGCCGGGCGGGCACGTGGCCGAGGTAAAGGCGGGGGAGACGGGAATCGCCGTGGGCGCGGTGTGGTTTTGGGCCGCGTCTCAGCGTGTGCCTTCCGTGTTGTTTTTGTGCCGGAGCCGCACGTGGCCTCAGAGGGCTGAGGCCGTACGCTGATGAGCCTTCTGAGAAGGTGAGGCTGTTTTTTTGGGGGGGGCTGGCGTTCAATAGCCAAGTATTATACGGCAAGCTGGTGAAGCTTTTCCCTTCTGGTTTTGCAGGTGCTGTGTGGCCCCTTTGGAATTGGAGGGGTATTTGAGGTGAGTCGGGGTAGTAGCGAGGAGGATCGTGGGGCCGGTGACTTCTCACAGGCATCACAATAGCTTTGTTTCTTGCCGCCTTAGGTACCGCAGGGCTGATGGCCGTACCGTGCGGCCCGGGAACGAGCAGACGAGCGGAACATCACGGCAGTTCTCGAGAGGGGTTTCGTGGAAGGGTTTGGCATTTGATGTGACGGTTACTGCAACCAGTAACCTTTTTTTTGGGGGGGGGGGGTGGTGCGTGTGTGTGTTAGTGTGTTATTGCAGATGATGATGAGGAACCTGGTGACTGCAGCGACATTGGAGTTTAGGGGTTTTTTTGATGGATCCCGCCCTCTGAAAGTAAAGTTGAGGGACCAGGGCTGGGGAGGGGCTGGGGAGGGGCTGGGAGGAGGGGACAAGGTTGGGAAGTGCCGGGGGGGGTTTTAATGCTAGTGCAGGGGAGAGGGCTGTCCCCGAAGAGTCAGTCCTCTTTGGGCAGGCAAAGGGATCGAGTTACTCCTCAGCATCCCAGTAACGTGTGCCAGGCAGGGCGGCTCCAGCCCGCGTGTGGCATTTGCGTAGTCTGTGTTCTGTCTTACGTACGCCGATGGAAGGCCTATCCTCGTACCTCTCTGCGCTCAGGGGGCACGGCACGCGTCTCTGGCGACACCGCTATGGTCTCGAATGCCTCTACTCATTGCCAGATTACCAACCGGCTGCGGCTCGTGTCGCGTAACCAGGCTAAAGCGTGCGTCGATCCCGGGTCTCTGAAGCTTCCGCTCGGTTGTCTTTTGCGTCGGTCTTCCCGGCCGGCTGAGCGGCTCTGCTCTCTAGGCATGCCTTTTCACGGACTGCGACTTCTTCCCTGCATCCTTATGCTGTTAGGCGTTGAAGGCAGGCTTCTTGTACACGGGTTATCTCGGTCTTAGGTCGGAGCCTAAAGCGCATTTTGCACCACAGATGTTTCTGGAAGGTCGCCTTTGTGGAGGCCATCTTGACTGCAATAAGAGCTCTGCTGTGAGAAGTTGTTTCCATAGAGATCCCCTGAAGCATTTCATCCCTTATGGGCGTAGGTCTTAAAGCCTGGCTTCGCATACGTCTGACGTTCCGGTTTCGTATCGCGTTACAGCGCTCCGCATCGGTTTCGTCCACGGTCTGAGACCGCTCATTTTGCCGTGTTCTGTTTTGCGTCGTATCGGTCCGTGTTTAGTCTCATGTCATAACCCTCCGTGCTTGTATTGACCGGTACTTGAGATTGTTGTGCCACGTGGCCCGGTGTCTTTTTTTGCACCGTATGTTCGGTATCTGAGTTGTGTCATACGGCATTGCGTCATCATTTGTATTCTGTCGCTCCATTTGACTTTTGTAACATATCATTTTCCTGGTACCGTATCTCTCGGCGCTCGAGTAGGTCTGGCGTCGTACCGCCCAGCGTCTCATTCCGCATCGTGTTGCTCCGCATTTGAATTTGTATGCCCTCAAAGGGCCCCATGTTGTCACTCACGTTCCGTCGCTCCGTGGTTGAATTTTGTAACGCACCGTTCATCTCTCTGGGTTTTGTACCGTATCCCTCCGCGCTCGTATCGACCGCCGCTCGAGACCATCTCGTGTTGTACAGCCCCGTGTCACATTTTGCATCGTATTGCTCCGTATTTGAATTTGCGTCGCGTCGTACGGTTCCGTGTCGTGACTGGTATTCTATCGCTTTATAAATGTATTGACAGTCATTTGAGGCTCTCTTGCATCGTACGGCCCCGTACGGTGCGTTGTCTTCAGTTGCAGCGCTCCATATTGTATTTTGTCTCGACCGCGATCTACGAGCCTGTTGCGTGATGTGGCCTTATAGTTGCACAGGCATCTTGCAGCTCTCTTTACGTCAGCAGCGTGCGGCACCGTGGAGGCAGCGTAGAGGGTTTAAGCGACCGTGAGGTCTATGCGTGCGCCGACGGGAGTCGAGCGGATCGCGATGGATTTGTGAGGCGGCGTGAGCGAAGCCGGTAACTCAGCAATGGTTTTCTTGACGTTTTTGCGGGTGCCTCACGGCAAGCCCGAGGAAACGGTGGAGGCATCGAGGGTCGAGGAGCGGCATGACGGGCGTCGGAGCGGTCGGTCGCTTCGGGGCGGAACCGGCACTACGCCGCCATGGATTTTCAGGTGGCACGGAGGCGTCCGCCTGTGAAATGTTTTCTGTGGAACTGGTGCGGAGCGAGCGAGCCGAGCTGCAGAGGACTGTTCTGTCATGGATCGAAGTGTGTGTTCAACAGCTTTATGTTATGCGTTCACAGGTGGCAGAGCGGCACAAAGCAATTAACAGCACCTTGCATTTAGCAGCGTGGCCGCTATCGAGGACGGCCGCGGGGAACGGACCGTGACCCGTGACGCCGCGAGAGGCCGAGCGTCGCGGCAAAATTACGTGAGCCGCGGAGACAGAGCGCGTCTAAACGTCGGCATAACGGAAGGGTAGTTTGCGGGGAGTCGGTCTCGTGCGGGCGGTGGGAGCGACGTGTGTCGCGATGCGTGCGCCGGCAAAACAGAACCGGGATGAACGGGCGGGTTTGCGTGGCACGTCTAGCGCGTGTTTGTAAGCATCCCTTATCTAACATCTCGACGTTTGGTTTTGGCACTCGCGTCCGAGGTGCCTCAGGCATACTCACGTGCTACTGTGATCGTGGTAGCCATCTGTCACGCCTCCACAAGCTCCAGTCATCAACATACCCCCAACGGAACAAATTTATCTTTGCGGTGTGACGTAGAAGTGTGACGCTGCCGGTCTGCTTTAGCTTCCTAAGCGCTTTTGGCCATTCTTTCTCTCTGCTCTCGCTTGGGATTTGCCATCAGGTCTCGTCTCTGATGTTTTTGAGAGATCTTCCAAGGGTTTATTCCCGGTGGTGTTGTAGTCTTAGGTGTCTTTTGTCTCTGCGGGCCCTCTTCTGTCTCCAGAGCTACGGTGTTCTCACACAGAAGGCCACGCTAGAGTTTGTGCCCTGCATCCGTGGCACTGTTGTGCTTACTGTCGGGCTCTGTCTTTTGGCTCAGCGAAAAGTCTCCCCCGTGCGGTAGTCTAGCATCTTTAGGTAGCGTTTGCGGAGCGTGCGTGCGCGTATTAGCGCCGGAGCCGCGTCGCCTATGCGTAGTAACTCTTGTCGGGATGGAGCAGTTGAAGCACAGGAGCGTAATCTGTCAATTAGCAAGTCTCGTTCGGGCGGCGGTTGTACGTCACGGTTCCGGGGGCAGCCGGTAGCTATCGGCAAGCAGCCCGTAGAGTCTCTTACGTAGCGTTTCGCAGGGGCTACGGGGCAAGGCAAATCCCTAGAGCACGTTCCAGAGCGATTCGTGCCAGAGCGTACAATTCAAAGGGAAGAGGAGGGGGAGCGGCACGCCTAGGGAAGAGTCTTTCTCAGCTTCCGGTTACCCAGGCTGGCACTATGAAATTGTGCAGAGCGGCGATGTTTATAGCAGTGAGGCAGTTCCCGGGATGGCTCTAGAATTGGAGCGATCTGCTATAGTGTCCCCAGGGCTCGGTTCTGGGGCCGGTCTTATTCAATATCTTTATTGATGATCTGGACGAGGGAATCGAGTGCTCCCTCAGTAAGTTTGCAGATGACACCAAGGTGAGTGGGAGTGTTGATCTGCTGGAGGGCAGGAGGGCTCTGCAGAGGGATCCAGACAGGCTGGATCGATGGGCAGAGGCCAACTGTATGAGGTTTAATAAGGCCAAGTGCAGGGTCCTGCACTTCGGCCACAACAACCCCATGCAACGCTACAGGCTTGGGGAGGAGCGGCTGGAGAGCAGCCCGGCGGAAAGGGACCCGGGGGTGCTGGTCGACAGCCGGCTGAACATGAGCCGGCAGTGTGCCCAGGTGGCCAAGAAGGCCAACAGCGTCCTGGCCTGTATCAGCAATAGTGTGGCCAGCAGGAGTAGGGAAGTGATCGTGCCCCTGTACTGGGCACTGGTGAGGCCGCACCTTGAATACCGTGTTCAGTTTTGGGCCCCTCACTACAAGAAGGAAGTTGAGGTCCTGGAGCGTGTCCAGAGAAGGGCAACGAAGCTGGTGAGGGGTCTGGAGAACAAGTCTTACAAGGAGCGGCTGAGGGAACTGGGGTTGTTTAGTCTGGAGAAGAGGAGGCTGAGAGGAGACTTTATCGCTCTCTACAACTACCTGAAAGGGGGTTGTGGCGACGAGGGTGTCGGTCTCTTCTCCCAAGTAACCAGCGATAGGACAAGAGGAAATGGCCTCAAGTTGCGTCAGGGGAGGTTTAGATTGGATATTAGGAAAAATTTCTTCACCGAGAGGGTGGTCAGGCATTGGAACAGGCGCCCAAGGGAGGTGGTGGAGTCGCCATCTCTGGAAGTGTTCAAAAAACGTGTGGATGTGGCGCTTCAGGACACGGTTTAGGGGACACGGTGGCGCTGGATTAATGGTTGGACTTGGTGATCTTAAAGGTCCTTTCCAACCTAGTGATTCTGTGTCAGTGGGTGGTGGAACGGATACGCTCGGAGCGACGGCTGGAAGGAGGGGACGGTGGATCGGTCGTGGGTGGGCGAGGGGACGGTCGGAGGCGGGCGGGTGGTTGGGGGGGTGGTGGGTGGGTGAGTTTAATGTGGGTGCATGAGCGGGTCTAATGGTGTATGTGTTGTTTTTTTTATTTTGGGCTACAGGTAATGTAGAGACAGGATGTCGTCGTTGTCAGTAATTAAAAAAAAAAACAAACCAAACCACCAAAACAAAAGCAAAAAAAAAAAACCCCAGCCGGGGGATTTTTTTTTTTTTCCCCTGGCTGGGTTTTTTTTCCCCGGTCCCGGCCGGTCTGCGAGGCGATGTTCATCGCCAATGTTCGGGCGCAGGTCGGACTCGGGCCGGGGTTTTTGCAGGCAGGGTGATTTTTTTGACGCTCCCGGGAACGGCGTTCCCGAGGAGTCCTAGACGCAGGGTGCCGGTTCGTCGAGGCCAGTGGGCAGCTGAACGGATGAGGTGAGAGTCAGGGGTGGTTTGTACAGTAGCTGAATGAGCGATGTGTGTTTAATTTGTTTAACCCTGTATGGTTTGTGTCTGTATTGTTTTGTCCTTGCAGTTTGCAAGTGTAAGAGAGTTTTTTGTAGCCATGTAGAAAATTAGGTCCAACTTATAAAAGCCAAGCTGAGGGTATTTTTTGGGGGGCTAGGGCAGGGAATTTGCAAGCAAGGTCAATTTTTCAAGGTCCACCAGGAGAGCAGTTCCCGGGGAGCGTTCCCGTGGAACGTGTCGGTCGCCTATCGATGCGGGAAGGCGTGTAGTTAAGCCAACGGCCGCGGGTTTCGCAGTTATACGGCGTGCGTGCGGAGGTCTGACCGGATGGCCGTTGTTGAGGATGACTAGATTGCGAAGCGGGGAAGCTTAAGCGTATCTTGCACTAGAAGGATTGTGAATGCTTTTGGGCATCGTAGTTTGTGATGTAATGTTGTTTTTCAATTGTTGTTTTAGCGTCCATGTGCGGAAGTTGAGAGACCGTCCGGACGAGCGGAATCGTCTAGCTTTCTGCCCGGGAATACCGGTCGCGGAGATGATGTCCCTTCAAAAGGGAAAGCGGACACGTGCGAAGCGATCGACCGAGCGCCTAGCGGGAACGAGAATCGCGTAAAAGAGCGTAGCGGCTACCTCAAGAATTGCAGGCTCCCAAAAGCTGGAACTGCTACTATTAATGGAAGGATGAGTTTTTAGAGGTTAAATGTGTGTATAGAAAGCGTGAGTAAAGAGTGAGTAAATGTAAAGGTAGCAATTATTTTACCCATGCGGAAGTGAGTATTTTTATGTCTGTAGTACAAGTACCTTGTGGAAATGAAATGTGAACAATGTTGTTAGACTTACTCAGAGTCAGTAATGTAGCAATTGAAATGTAAAAAATGGTAAAAAACTCATATAGGCAGTAACATCTCCCAGTCATAATCACTGTAGTAATTGGCAAAGCAGAGGACAGTACAACGCCAAGCGAGGGTCTCTTCCGCTCGCGGGCAAGTGTCGGTTGGGGGGGGTGGGAGGTGGGGAAAAGGGAATTTTGTACGAGCGTAGGCAGGTCTCTCTCGGGACTGCAGAATAAGCGCACGTAAATTGTATAAAGGGTCGTTTGAATGAAACGGGCATCTGTCGGAGAGTTGTCGATATCTTACACGTAGCTGTTGACAGGTTAAAAGAAAGCATGTGCATTAGGGGTGGTCGTGATGGAATGGGAACACCGATGTGTATAATTGTCCTAACTGTTGTAAGAGCTCGTTCTGTTAAAGTGCCTTTTCTGAGGATTGTAAGCTCTGTAGACAAACATCCATTTAATAAAGTTTCAATAAAGAATAATTTGGTGCGTTGCACCGTGTCAAATTTTTCTCGGTTTTGTGCATCTTTGTGTGCCGTTGAGTCCTCTTTGGGCCCAAGTTCGGGTTTTTTGCGTGTTTAGCGTTTGATTTTTCTTTTTGGCGTGCGTCTTTTTTCTTGGCTTTGCTTTGGGTCGGTTTTGGTCTGTATCTCTGAATCGCTTTTGGTGCCTGGCTTTTGTCCGTGCTTTGCACGTGTTTGGTTTTTTCGGTCTCTCGATTGTGGCGTTTGTCGGCAGCTTGGTTTCGGTCTGTCTCGTCATCTTAGATTTCAAGGTTTGGTGTCTAGCTTTGTCTTGGCTCTGCACTGTCTAGAGTTTTTTTGTCTCTGTCTTGTCTTTTGATCTTTAGTGTCGGGTGTCTGTTTTTGCTTTGTGCAGTTTGGTTTTTTGGGTGTCCCACCTTTCATTTCAGACTCGGTTTGTGTGTCTTTTTTCTTTGGGAAGGTTTTTGGTGCCTCTTGTCTTGATTTCACTTTTGGTGTCAAGCTTTGTCTGCTTTGTCGGGGTATGTGTTTTCTGGTCTCTGTTTTGTCTAATTGCAGATTTGGTGTTAGCTTTGCAGCAGGTTGCTTTTTGTCTGTCATATCTTCTTGGATTTCAGGTGTTGGTGTCTGGTTTTGTCTTTGGTGTGCACTGACAGTTCTTTTGTCTCTGTCTAGTCTTTGATTTCAGTTTTGCTTGGTGCGTTTGTCTCAGCTCTGCCTCGTCTGTGGTTTTTGTCTCTGCCCTCTCATCTTTGGTTTTGGTGTTTCTGGGGTGTCTGGCTTTTTCTTTGCTCAGTGTTGTGGGCTTGTCTTCCTCGGGTTTCTGTCAGCTTGTCCCCAAGGTCAGTGTTTGTTGGCGTCCAGCTTAGACTTCAAACCAAAAATTTGAGAAAGTTTCTCAAAAGTGAAACAGCAGCAGTAGAAAATGGTGCCTCCCTGGGATTAATTGTTCAGTTCAAAATTAAAAAAAAAAAGCTTTCACCCAATTGCTCCCAGGCTGTGCACCATTTTCTACTGCTGCACCAGACTTATTATTTTTAGCTTTTTATTATTAATCAATCCCCACCTGCCCAGTAATTACTAGTCTAACGGGGAGTAATCCTCATTTGAAAGCAACCCTCCCTACAAGACATTACTCCCCATTAGACTAGTAATCCACACCTACCCATGCAAATTAGCCAATCAATTATGCAAATGAGACAATAAATTTCTTTTTCTCCCCACCACAAATAAACACCACCCACCCCACCCCCTCAGCAGGGTCACAAGGTCATACACATCAGGGGTGTACATTACAGCCATCAGGACCACACCCACAGAGGGTTACAACACCCACACTTACACCATTAGACTCAGGGGTCACAGGTCAGGGGTCACACATTACACAGCAAGGATCAGAGGTCAGGGCACTACAACCACAGTTACAGTTCAGGCCACATATTAAAATCAGCATTCTGGGATCACAAGATCAGGGTTGGGGTACCAGGGTTGAAGGTTAGGAGCTACAGTCAGGGCATTGGGGGTTAAAGCTAAGGGCAGTAGGGTCATTAGGGCTTAGGGTTACAGCTTGGGGTTAGGGCCACTAGGGTTAGCACTTACAGTTAAGGGCATTACAGTTAGGGCCATTAGGGTTAGGGCAACTAGGGGTTGGGGTTAGGGGTTGGGGTTACAGGGTTAGGGCGTTGCGGTTAGGGGGTTACAGGGTTAGGGGTTTAGGGTTAGGGGTTTAGGGTTAGGCGGTGAGGGTTAGGGTTAGGGCGTTGGGTTAGGGGGTTAGGGGGTTAGGGTTAGGGGGTTAAGGTTAGGGGGTTAGGGGGTTAGGGTTAGGGGGTTAGGGTTAGGGTTAGGGGGTTAGGGTTAGGGTTAGGGTTAGGGGTTGGGGTTAGGGGTTGGGGTTAGGGTTAGGGTTAGGGTTAGGGTTAGGGTTAGGGTTAGGGCATTAGGGTTAGGGTTAGGGTTAGGGCATTAGGGTTAGGGTTAGGGTTAGGGTTAGGGTTAGGGTTAGGGTTAGGGCATTAGGGTTAGGGTTAGGGTTAGGGTTAGGGTTAGGGTTAGGGTTAGGGTTAGGGTTAGGGTTAGGGTTAGGGTTAGGGTTAGGGTTAGGGTTAGGGTTAGGGTTAGGGTTAGGGTTAGGGTTAGGGTTAGGGTTAGGGTTAGGGTTAGGGTTAGGGTTAGGGTTAGGGTTAGGGTTAGGGTTAGGGGTTAGGGTTAGGGTTAGGGTTAGGGTTAGGGTTAGGGTTAGGGTTAGGGTTAGGGTTAGGGTTAGGGTTAGGGTTTAGGGTTAGGGTTAGGGTTAGGGTTAGGGTTAGGGTTAGGGGTTAGGGTTAGGGTTAGGGTTAGGGTTAGGGTTAGGGTTAGGGTTAGGGTTAGGGTTAGGGTTAGGGTTAGGGTTAGGGTTAGGGTTAGGGTTAGGGTTAGGGTTAGGGT